>NW_025399986.1:0-2436 GCF_016433145.1 Gracilinanus agilis
TATATATATATATATATATATATATATAATGGAGAGGAAGAAGCAATGGGTAAACATCTTCAATACAAGGTCTAACAAAATAAAAAGTAGTTCATGAGAAGCCCTTTGAAATGCCTGGTTTTAGCTTTTTTGAACAAAATGCCCCTTTGCTTGGGACCCTCTTCTGTACTCCCTATTCTCCACTGCTTTTCAGCATTTTTAGCATTGTCTTTCCCCATTTAGAGTGTAAGCTCCTTGAAAACAAGGATCATATTTTTCTTACTCTTATCTCCAGTGTATAACACAGTACCTGACACATAGTAAGCACTTAATACATGTTCATTGAATTGAATCAAAGTTGAGATGTTTTATAACCTTGGACATCATGTTTGGTTCATGTATAGGTGAAATTCCATAAAGAATCTGGATCTTCTACATGTAGTCCTGAATGGTCTAAAAAGGGAACCAAGTCAAATAATGATCAAAAAATTGAAGGACAAACATTAGTAGGTTACTTCATCCCCTCAGGTACTATACACAAAAGAGCCAAAAGCTGAGAGTAATTTAGATTTTCTTTGCTAAGGAATTCAGCATGAGCTCAGATAAATAGGGCAGAAAACTAAACAGTTCCTCAATCAGAGACACCAAAAACTGAAAGGAACATCCTGACTAAAGAGACACTACAGGGTGGTAGGAGACTATAGATCACTGAATGGGAACAGTAAAATCTCCCAGAACATCAGGAGAGATGAAAGCCATCAGCCAGAACAGAAAAACTGAGATCAGGTTCAAACAGGACCTGAAAACTCCATTTACAAAAATGGAAGTGAGCAAAATCTGGCCTTGGAAAACTGAAGCTGGTTATATGAGTAAAAGAAGGAAAACAATGAATGCCATAAGGTAATATTATTGGTTAAGAGATTCACAAGAAATAGACCCAGAAAATAGAATAATTCCACAAAAACTACAAATAGAAAAAAGTGAAAAATAATCTTGTCTATAAGAACACATGCAGACACAAAGAGAGGGAAACATAAGAAAATATGATGGACATATAGATACACTTAAATATCATAACCTTGGATGTGACTATGATAAATTGAACCATAAAATGGAGGATGATAGCAGAATGGGTTAGGAATCAGTATCCAATAATTTGTAAATTATAAGAAACAGACATAAGACATAAAGATACACCTACTTCTTTAAATAAGTATCTTGAGACCAGAATGAGGTGGTATAGCAAAGCTTTATTGGAGGAAAAGAGGAGGGAAGAATGGAGGATTGAAACAGCAAGGGGTAGAGATCTGATGCCAGGAGAGGTGGCCAAGGTGGGGGTTGGGAATGGAGGATAGAGGTAGCAAGGGGGAAGGGGGCAGATTGACACCAATAAAGATGGCTGCTAAATCTCCACTTGAGAGGAGAAGGGTGTAACTTTTTAATAGGGTTGGAGGTATAGGAAATTACCAGGGATGATGTAACCTCTGTTGTCTCTTTTGGTTGCCTTTGGATGAGGTGAGCTTC
Organism: Gracilinanus agilis; assembly: GCF_016433145.1. NCBI lineage: Eukaryota > Metazoa > Chordata > Mammalia > Didelphimorphia > Didelphidae > Gracilinanus > Gracilinanus agilis. The sequence continues at coordinate 1,504 of NW_025399986.1, forward strand.
CTGGATTAGTTCACTGGATGTTCCTGAGAGGGATGAGGATTCTCCATATCTGGGGGTGGGGGGGCTGGTTCCCAGTCATAATGTTCAGCCATACAGGGCAGGCTAAGTTACAAAGTCTTGGCATTCTTCCAGGTTTTGCTGAGGTTTTGTCTCACAGTTAGGTCAGGTGCTGGGGGTAGGGCTGTCAATTTCCATAGAGATTGGGGGAAGGCTGTGCTTTGGTCACATTGTCTGTCAACTTCTATTCCAAATACTTTGCCTCTTTTCTTCCCTTTCCTCTCCCAACCCTCCCACAATCTGATATAGATTTTCTATGTTCAATTATCTAAAACATTTTTCCACATTAGTCATTTTGTGAAAGAGATTTCAAATTGTAAAAAAAAAGAAGAAATGAAATATAGTCTTTTTTGGTCTGCATTCAGACTTGATCAATTTTTTCTCTGAAAGAAATGACACTTTTCATCATGAATCTTTTGGATGGTCCTGAATCACTGCATTGCTGAGAATAATAAAATCATTCACAGTTGTTCTTAAAAAATATTGCTGTTACTATATATAGCATTCTGATTCTTCTAACTTCACCTTTTATCAGTTCATGCATGTCTTTTCATGTTTTTCCAAAATCATCCTGCCAAAATGTTTTATAGCACAAGAATTGAATGAGGCCTTTTAAGGGGGATCTTATCTGGAGTTAGAAAGTTCTGAGCCTAAGTGAGGAAACCAATATAGTCTTTACATATCTATCACCTCTAACTACTCCTTCTTTTTCTGAAAATTGTCTAATAGTTCTATGAATTTGTTACATGTTATTGGACAGGGCTGAGTCACATTGATGCCTTTTGTTGTCTTAACACACACACACACACACACACACACACACATATATATATATATATAAGTATATATATCTCTCTATATATGTAATTTATATAT
>NW_025399987.1:0-4620 GCF_016433145.1 Gracilinanus agilis
CTTCCTTCCTTCCTTCCTTCCTTCCTTCCTTCCTTCCTTCCTTCCTTCCTTCCTTCCTCCCTTCCTCCCTCCCTCCCTTTCTTCCTTCCTTCCTACCTACCTTCCTTTCTTCTTTCTCAGTAAACAGAACAAAAACTTATCATAGGAAAAATATATATATGAATGACAATGATAATGATAACATACAAAAGTTTCCTGGAATTAATTTAAAACAGTTTTTTGGAGATACACAAACATGCATTTACACACATATTAATTCAGGAAGACTAGAAGACTTCCCAATTAATATAGGAGTAAAAAAAGATGCCTCCTTTACCTTATTTTATTTTATAAAATTCAACAATCTACATACTAGCAAAAATACAGGAATAAATTAAAATAATAAATCCATTATAGTCAAAGTAAAAACATAGGTATCTCAAATTGCTTATAACCTGATAGTTTAAATATCCTAGGAAATTAGCAAAGAAACTAATTAAGACACACAATAACTTCATTAAAGTTGAAGACTACAAAAGGAATTCATAAAAATCAACAACATTCCCATTTGGTAATAAGAAAATGCAGTCAACAATAATAGTCCAATTAAAATTACTTCAGAATGCATAAAATGTGAATCTTCTATAAGAACACTCTAGAGAAATAAATGACTCAAGACAGGACAAATATTCAGTGTTTATTTCTGTGACACATCAATATAATAAAAATGGAAATATAGCAGAAGTTAATTCATGAATTGAGTACTATATCAATCAAAATGATGTAAACTCTATTTCACAAAGCCAGTCAGATAATGATGAAATTCATTTGTAGAGGGGAGGCGATAAAAGATCCAGAAAATCAGAGAAACTTATGAAAAGATATTAACAAAGGGGATAAGACCCTTGAAATGTCATATACATGAAGTGAAAATTATTTTAAAAAACACTTGAAAGCAGTATAAAAATAGAACGCAAATCAATAGAACAAACTATGTGAGAAAAGAAATAAATAAGCTTAATAAGTTAGTATTGATAAACCCAAAATTTTAGTTACCTAGAAAAAAAGTCTTCATTTGACAAGAGTGGCAGATAAATGGGAATGCAATAAAAATAAATTAGGGTTAGAAAATTATCTTATATCATATACCACAGTAAACTAAAAATGGATGTATAATATATTAAAGATCAAAGCACATTTTTAAAAAGAAGAATAAGAAATCATATAAATATTATAAAATTTGTGTGAGTGGAAAAGGCTTCATTACCTAGGAATAAAGTTGATTTCAATTTTTATAACCTTAAGTAAAAAGTATTTACATAAGTAAAATTAATGTGACAAGCATAAGAAAGGAAACAGTCAACTGGGAATGAGACTTTCTACAAATATTCCTTTTTTTAAAAATTTTAAACCCTTAACTTCTGTGTATTGACTTATAGGTGGAAGAGTGGTAAGGGTAGGCAATGGGGATCAAGTGACTTGCCCAGGGTCACACAGCTGGGAAGTATCTGAGGCCGGATTTGAACCTAGGACCTCCCATCTCTAGGCCTGGCTCTCAATCCACTGAACTACCCAGCTGCCCCTCTACAAATACTCCTGATGACAGTCTGATATCCAAAAAAATATAGAGAACTTACAGAAATAAAGAATTATAAAATATATTCAACAGATAAAATGGTAAAAACAAAACAGGTGAAGGCAATTTTCAGAATATAAATATAAGCTATTTATATATTAAAATGAACTCAATAATTCTAGAACAATTCTGCTTTCCAGTCTATCAATATATTTAGTGAAGTTTGTTATACCTTAATGGGAACAAGACTCCAAGGATCCAGTAGAAGTAAAGATCCTTTGAATAGTTTTTTAGATGCATGTTTTTTTGAATCTTATGGAAATATACAGATCTTATATATTTCCCTAGTTTTCTTCTAATAATGATTTTTCTCATAGCTTTGAATGAAAAAGGGAGTTTATTTAGTAAAAATTTCATTTTGTCTCAATATTTCTACAACTTCCCCTCAAAGGAATAGTTAGTAGCTTAAAAGAACATCAACAACTTTATTTCTCCCTGTTCTTCCAACTTGAAGAAGCTTATGCCAAACTAGAAAGGAATTAATAACAAAATTTCTATTTGCCAACTTTCTGAAAGTTGTTGCATATTTTCTGAAGATTAATTACCCTGCTTTGTTTCAATACTTTCTTAGTTATTGACACTATTTTCTTTTTTTCTACTTTTGACCATATATTTCTATCTGTTCTAGTGCATTTGATATTGAGTTTGAATGATCATTGAGATGCCTAATTTCTCCACACGAATGGCTACTGCAATATATTGAATAATAATTGAAATATACTCTTTAAGGTGCTCCTTGAAGAAATTGTTGTTGTTATTCAGTTGTTTCAGTCATGTCCAATTCTTTATGAACCCATTTAGGATTTTCTTGCCATTTACTAATTCAGCTCATTTTTACAAATGAAGGAGTTGAGGCAAAAAGGATTAAGTCACTTGCACAGGTTCAAACTCCCACTAAGTGGTGAGACCAGATTTGAAGTCAGGAAGATGAGTCTTCCTGACTTCTGGTCCAGCATTATTTCCACTGAGCTACCTAGTTGCCTTTCCTTGGAGAAATAGTCATTCTTAAAAACAACAGAATTAAGAATACAACAAAAGAGAGAGCAATGAATCTATATATATATAAATACCAAAGGTATGTGATATATATATATATATATATCACATAACTTTGGGATTTGGTCAGAAAAAAAATCTTTCTGTTTCCCAGTTTTTTCTTTCTTAGATTAACTTCTATCTACTCTATGTATTTTGTGTGCATATTGTTATTTATGATTTATCTTTCTGATTAGAACATAAGCACTTTGAAGATAAGGGAGCTTGTTTTTGCCTTTCTTTGTATCCCCAGAAATTAGCATAGTGCCTGATCCATACTAAGAATTTAATAAATGCTTGTTTAAAATGTTTTAAAATATGAAAAAGAAAAAATAAATGTTTGTTAAATCATTTACTGACCAACTACATGAACACTGGTCAATCAACTAATACTTATTATGCACCTATATATCTCAAGTGCTATCTAAGCTGGGCTATAGAATGTTTCTGCCCCATAATAAATGAAGAATATAAAAAATTTAGCAAAGATTGGGAAGAATTATTTGAACTGATTCAAACTGAATTAAAGAGAAAACCAGATAAATAAACGTTTTTTGATCAGTTGTTTTCAGTTGTATCCAACTTTTCATTATCCCATTTGGGGTTTTCTTGGCAAAGACACTAGAGTGGTTTTCCATTTCCTTCTCCAGCTCAGTGAGTGACTTGTCTAGGGTCACACAGCTAGGAAGTATTTGAAGCCAGATTTGAATCAGAAAGATGAGCCTTCCTGGCTCTGGGCCCAGAACTTTATCCACTGCAGCACCTAGTTGCTCCTATATAACAACTACAATAATGTAAATATAAAGAACAACAAAATGAAAACTTGAAGCTGAAATGCTGTGAAATTATGACCAGTGCTGACCCCAAAGAAAAGATCCTGCTTCTTTGCAGGGAAAGGATACCATGGAGAACCAAATCTGTACGTATGTTGTGCAGAAATATGTGGTTTTCATAACAATTTTCTTCTCTCTCTTTTGTTCTTTATTTTATGGAATAGTTAGTTCTCTGGGAGGTAGAGAAGGAGGAGCAAGAGGAATAGGAGGGGGAAAAACATCAGAAAATGTAGGTGATAAAATATAATGGATATTAATAATTCTTTAATATTTCAATAAAATTAAAATAAAAAGAACACTAACTCTTCTTAACCTCTTGTTCAAGATAAAAATAGTAAACTTGTGACTTTAAGGAAGTCACAAGGAAGTTAGGTGACATAGTGGATATTGAGTGCTGGATTCCCAGATTTAAATCCTAGCTCATGACAAAGAACTGGAAGCTGAATCAATTGGGAAATAGCTGAACAAGTTGTAGTATGTGCTTGCAAATGAATCTTTTTGTACTATAAGAAATGACAAATGAGATAATCACAATAAAACCTAGAAAGTTTTCTATGAAGTAATGCAAAGTGAAGTGAGCAGAACTAGAACACTGTACACAGTAAAAGCAATAATGTGCAAAGATTAGCAATGAATAACTTAATTATTATCAGCAATGCAAGCATGTAGGACAACTCCAAGAGTCTCAGGATGAAAAGGCTATCCACCATCATAGAGGGAACTGAGAGCATCTGAATGCAGATTGACACATACCATTCTTTACTTTATTTTCTCCATGAATTTTCTCTATTGTAAGCTATCTGTATCTTATTCCACATGATGAACATCGAAATATGTATTTATTATAACATACATATAACCTATGCCATATTACGTGATGTCTTGGGGAAAGGTAATGAGTAGAAAAGAGGGAGAGAATATGAATCACATATTGTCAGAAACTAATTATTAAAAATGTATCTACATGTAATCTGTAGGGAAAAATCCTAGTTCATGTATTTATTAGCTGTGTGACTGAGAAAGTTATTTAACTTTTCTCTGCTTCAGTTTCCTTATCTATAAAATGTGGTAGTTGGATTCAAAGTACTATAAAGTCCCTTCCAGCTCTAAATCTGTGATTTTAAGACTTGAAATATA
>NW_025399988.1:0-6571 GCF_016433145.1 Gracilinanus agilis
GAGAGAGAGAGAGAGAGAGAGAGAGAGAGAGAGATGTCCAAAAAATATTGAAAGTATTGATGGCTTCCTGGGTCACAATCTCCACAGAACTCAATTTCTTCATCTCTACAATGAGGGGACTGCATTGCCCATTAATAGAAGAAGCATGTAAAACATTTTATCTCATACATCACTGCATTTCACTCCTTATGTCTGATCCATCAGAGTGAAATTCTTGCTAGTCATAAATTCTTAACCTATATTTGTATGCCTCAGAAGATTTTATGTGACTTTTTTGAATAACATTAGTTTCTTTATTCAAATACTCTTCCAATCTTATGATCTGGGAGCTGATCATAATAGGCTGCCATTTAAGAGAGAGAAACATGCAGTATATTGATGCCCTCTAGTGGCCATTTCCGAGTATCACAGCAGGGGAAAAGAACAACTGCCAAGATGGTAACCTTAAGAAAACAATTCTCCAAATTCCTCCAAGGTCTTAGATTCAGAAATTGAGAGACTAATGTTATTTTGTTAAATGTGAATGTTTAAATGTTCTTCTGAAAACTCACAAACAGGCCATAAAGGTATCTGTAGGGATGGCATTTAGGTTAAAAATAGATAACTATCCTTTATTTTCTAAGGAGAACACTATCTAATTTTTAGATAATGGGAAATATTTTGAACATGTAATTATCAATTTATGTACATGCATTCATAAAGTACATTCAGGAGAGTTATTTTATAGTTTTTTTCTCTGTGGAGATTTCACTTATGTACATGAATATAGGATTTGTCAGCATGGTAAATTATTTATTAAATCCCAGGAATTTTCCAGACACAACTACCTCTGAAAATCTTGCCAAGTTTTGGGCATTTTTTGGGTAATAATTGTCATGGATAGAATCTGAACGTAAAATGTCTGGATTCAAATTTGATATTTTTTCATACACTATATCAAGTTGCTTCCCTAAATACTACCAAACTAGGAGGCAAGGAACATAATTTCTCATTCTATCTATAATGCTAACTCACTTTGTGATCTTGAGAAAATAATTTAATTTCTTTGGAATTTAGCTTTTTCTTCATTAAAATGAATAGATTATTCTCCTCTGCCTTCCATCTCTAAGATTATGATTATATCAATGAAAGTAAATTTCTTTGTAACATGCCTTCCCTTTCATAATCACTATTTTAATTAAAAGAAAAAAAATTGTTATATTGGCTCTTACTTTGCTTTTTGATGTTGTTAGATTTGTAACCTGCTTTTAAGTATATACATAGAGCTTGTATTAAAACAAAATAAAGAAACCTATTTCTATCGGTTTTGGATGAATTCTAGTAACCAGAGAAACAATCTTTTTTTTTTAATAAAAAAATATTTTCTAGATCATTTATAACTATTTCTGTAACTTTTGTAAACCTATGTCATTTATGTTGCTCTTTTTATATTTAATCTTCGTCTATCAATTCCATAACATTATTCATCCCCATTATTTGCTTTTTTTTAATTCTTTCATTATATTGGCTATCCTTCCTGTTTGACCCTGAATATAATCATTTGTTTTTCAGTGAATTTGTTTCAATTTTATGTGTAGTCTGAGTAGCTACCTACTTCCCTTTACTGACCTTCCTCAATTTCATCACTTCCTATTTCTATGTGTGTAATGTAGTTTCTCTTTAATTTTTATTATTATAATATGTACTATTTGTGTCTAGTACATTTAAGAGTTCATTTGTGAGGTCATATGCTTAATTTCCCACATTTTCAATTAGGTTCTTTTTTTTTTAAACCCTTAACTTCTGTGTTTGTTTGTTTATTTGTTTATTTATTTATTTTAAAACCCTTACCTTCCATCTTGGAATCAATACTGTGTATTGGCTCCAAGGCAGAAGAGTGGTAAGGGTAGGCAATGGGGGTCAAGTGACTTGCCCAGGGTCACACAGCTGGGAAGTGTCTGAGGCCAGATTTGAACCTAGGATCTCCTGTCTCTAGGCCTGACTCTCAATCCACTGAGCTACCCAGCTGCCCCCTGCAATTAGGTTCTATAAGTTTTTTCTAAAAAGTCATCATCACCTCTTGCCTGAACTATTACGATAATCTCCTAATTGATTTGGCTGTTTCAAGTCACCACCCACTTCAGTCTATCCTCCACAAAACAAGCAAAGGGATTTTCCAAAAGTGCAGATTCAATAACGTAACTCCCTTCTTCAATAAACCCTGGTGGTTCCCTGTTGTGTCTAGGATCAAGTATAAACTCCTGTGATGAGATTTAAGGCCCTTCACAACCTGGCCCCAAACTCCCTCTCTAGGCTCATTATACATTATTCCCATTCACTTAGTCTGGCCCAACTGCCTTGTTACTATTCCTCACACATGGTGTTACATCTCCTGGTTCTGTGACTTTTCTGTGTTGCATTTTGTAACTACAACTTCCTCATCCTCTATCCCTTGTTTACTCCAAAACTCAGATTAAGTAATACCTTCTGCATGAAAACTTTCTTCTTTCTCTTCAGCTACTCATACTTTTACCAGCCTCCCATAAATACTATATATATGTATATATGTGTTATATATAAAACACAACTTACACTCATTCCCAAAAGAATGTAAACTCTTTGAGATCAGAGAAAGAGATTTTTTTACCTCAATATCTCCAGTTCTTATGCACATTGTAGGTGATTAATAAATGCTTATTGATTAATTTAATTGATAACATAATCAGAGACAGATGAAAGCAAGGGACTACTAATCACTTATTCGTTAATCCCCAGATCACTCATCTGGACCTTTTTAATTTATTCTTTTCTCAAAATGCTAAAATAAAATATAAAATAAATATAAGAAAACAGAAATCAATAAAATACTGCTCATTCTCCTTCTGCTGAAATATCTAAGGTAAAAATATACATTTCCCAAGTAGATAATTTCTAAAAAAAACCAACAGTCTCTCTTTTCAGTAGGTACCTGGGAGTCTGACTAGTTGTGAGTACTCTGAGTTATATAGTAATTGGAATACTTTTGCCACCTAACTCCCTTTTGGTGCTGCTACAAAAAGAAAAAAATCAGTGCTTATAAAGTGTTCAGATGATAAAGTACTGTATAAATAAGATACTTAACTTGGCCCTGATCATTTACCTCTTTGTTTATATTTCATTTAAAAATTCAGATTTTATTTATGGAACAGTGAGAATTGTAAGATTTCAGACTGCAGTTCTCATGCTGAGACCTATTATTCTGTTTTACAAGATTAAGCACTGGTTCCCTTGGAAAAGAAAGGCTATGGCTCTGAAATAGTGATGTTTACCTCTTGGGGCAGAGAAGAACAGAAGACACAGCAGGTATTGGAGTTAAGAAATAAAGAAAATATGAGGTTTTTTTTAGATTTAACTAATCAGTAATTTGTGTGTGTGCATGCACATGTTCACTGGATAACTAATATTTTAGGAATGAATTTGTCAACACTAATGTAGAATGGTTCTAATAATATATAATCAGGTGCATAATCCATCAAAAGCTCTCTGCCTTACTATCCTACACAGACAAAGCTCTCACTACTTTTCCTGGAGCATGTATTCTACTGGCCCGATCTTCAAAAATTTGGGGTCACCTCTATACCATGATGAGGCACTCATTTTAGACCTTTGTGGAAGAACACATTATATAGAGACAAAATATGTAAAAGCCTTTTGAAATTTTTATGATACTACATTTAGTAATGCTCAATTATCTGAAGATCAGATTTCTGGGAACCTAGGCCATCCAGAAAGCAGAGAGGTGAAATTGGAAATAAACTTAAAAGGCTTCTTGAATAGAGGGAAATAGCTATCCTTTCAAAGCTCTGATCCTGAAACTTATGTCATTTGATGCATAGTGTAGGCTTTTCATCTCTTTACTCAGAACCCCATTTACTCTTCTTTTAAAACCTAATTCTGACTGTCTATGGCCAATCAGAAGGGAGGTGACACTGTTAGAACATAACATACGAAGAACAAAGTCATAATTATGTAAATTATGATAGTTTGTACCAGCCCAAATGAAAAAATACAGTGAAAATTCAAACATTTATGTAGAATTATGCTTATATGTAGAAATATGCCTTTATGCTTATTTGTTCACTAAATCAGGAACTAGCTGAAAATACAAAAAACTAAGATACAAGAACTCATACAATATGGTCATATGGGACCTTTTAGCATAGAAGTTTGTGTTACACACCTCAGCAGCCTTTGAAGGCTTTAGATATTACAGAACAAGATAGCCTAGTGCAGTAATTTTGTTGACCAAAAAAATTCTAAGAAAATTTTTTTAAATTAATGCTTTTTAAGTTTTATATCACAATCATTTCCAAATAAGACCATCATCCACAGAATAAAGTAAAACAATTATAGCAAAGTCAGGGGGTTGTAAGCATTAATTACTATCCTACTATATGCCAGGTACTTTGGTAAACAAATAAGAAAAGGAAGTCTCACTGTCTTCAAGGAACTTAGAATCTAATGAGGGAAAACAACACTCAAAAGGAAGCTGAAAAGGAGGGGAAAAAAAGGAAGGGAGGGTATTTGGTTGGGTGTGAAGGAGAGATGCAAAGCTAATAGAAAATGAAAAGAGAGCTGGCCTGTGGCCCTCCTTCAATGGAAGTTTCCAGAGAAGCTCTCTACCCCGCCCCTCTCTTCATATGGGTCTCAGAGTTAGTGGATACTGAAGAAATAAAAGTACTAAGTCTGATTTGAGGGTAGTTGTGGACATGATGGAGAAGTCCAAAGGAATGAAGCAAGCTAGGAAATGAAAACTGACAGTAAAATAGTTAAGTCCATCAGTGACTATCCCAGACAACTTAAGCAACATTCAGTATGTGATGTTTTGTAATTTTTCTGTATGATAGGATCCATCTTAAATCTTCCCAGACTAGGCATGGTCAAAGCATTTAATCAAAGTTTGGACACCTTTTAGTGTTGCTTTTACTTAAATTTTTGTAGTTAGGATGGTTAATATTCTCTTCCTTCTTTCTTTACTGTCAGTTCACACAAATCTTCCCTTATTATCCGAACTCCTCATATTTTTTCCAGGGCAATAATATTCCATTACACTCATATTCCACACTTTGTTGAGTAATTACTCAGTCAGTAGACACTTGATTCCTAATTAGTTTTTCCTTGAAAGAAACGGTATTGTAATGAATATTTTCATATATATGAGATCTCTCTTTTTGTCTTTGATCTTAGAGTTATTTAGCTTAGTCATCAATTTGGTGGATCAAGTGTATGATTAATGGTTTTTCTTGCATAATTACAAACTATTTTATAGAATTCTTATAGCTCTACCAAAAGTGTTACTAACATTGTGCCATTTATCCTCCTTGTAGATTCAATGGACCTGATTTATTTCGATTTACATTTCTCATGATTAATCATTTGGCATATCTTAATACTATTAATATTTTATATTGCTTCTTTTTGCAAATGCACACGTCTTTTGAGTTCTTACATACTTATATACTAAAGAATAACTACTAGTCTTTACTCTTTTTTGTTCAAATATATTTTATTTTCCTAATTACATATAATAACAATTTTCAGCATATGTTTTCAGAAATTCTAAGATCCAAATTGTCTTTCTCTTTCTCTTCCCTGCCCTGTCTTGGAGATGGTAAGCAATTTTATATGAGTTATACATATATTATCATGCAAATATTGGTCATTTTTGTAAGAGAATACTCAGATGACACCAAAGCCTCGAAATAAAAACATAAATAAATTAATGTGAAAATGGTATGCTTTGATCTGCATCGGACTCCAATAGTTCTGTCTCTGACAGTGGATTGCATTGACCTATTAGCTTTATATCTATGGTAAAAAAAAAAGGAAATATTGTAGTCTGACACCACCAGCTGGCTGTTGAACATATCCTTCTGGATTTCTTGTAGACAACTTAAATGCAGTATATCAGAAAAAGGATTCATTTTCATGTCTACTCCAATCCTGTCTTCTCTTTAACTTCTCTATTTTTGTCAATGATGCCTCCATCCTTCTAGTGACCCAGGTTTGATATCTGAGAGTTTTTCTTGATTCTTCTCCTCTCTTTCACCCTTCACTTCTGTTCATTTGCTGTCTTGTCATTTTTACTTTTTCAATAATTATATATTCATCTTCTGACCACTCTAATGCAGATTCTTATCAACACTTGTTGGAACTATTGCATTAATCTCCTAATTATTTATTCTGCCATCAATCTTTCCTCTGTTTAATTCCCTGATAAGACAATATTCTTAAAATACAGTTTGATCATGGCTCACCACTATTGCCTTTTGTAAAAAATTCAAACTTCTATGTTTGGCTTTTAAAACTTTTAAAAATTTGTTTCCTCCTAATATTCCAGGCTTATTGCACTTTACTCCTCTTTACCTATACTTTATTTCAGTGGAATTGGCCTGATTGCCTTCCATATAGGACACTCCATATTTTGCCTCCATGCCTTCCTAATTGCCATTCCTTCTAGAGGAATGTACTCCTTTCATTAATCTGCCAGATAGACTCCCTAGCGTCTTTCAAGTCTAAACTCATGTCCTCTCCCAAGATATATATATATATA
>NW_025399989.1:0-6588 GCF_016433145.1 Gracilinanus agilis
AGAGAGAGAGAGAGAGAGAGAGAGAGAGAGAGAGAGAGAAGGGGGGGAGGAAAGGGGGGAGAATGGTAGAGCTAGGGCAGCTGGTTTACGTCACCAAGGGAAGTAAACCCAGAGCCTGGCTGAGATCCTTCCACTGGGTCCTAATGCCCAGATTTTTTTTTTTTTTAAAGGAAAAAACGGAGGGGGAAGAGGCAATTTTAGGAGGAAAGGGCTATTCTAGTCTTTTCTGTACCTAGACCCCACTCTTTCAAGGTACTTTTCCTTTAAGACTTTCTTCAGGGACCCCAGGGAAAAGGGCAGAAGGAGTACCCTCTTCTGTTCCCAGCCCTCAGGCACAAGGAAAGGTTTCACTAGAGTTGCTTCTTGACTTTAAAGGTGACAACTGGGACACAACTCTAGGGAACAGGCTGCCTGCAGCTATCCTGAGAAAAGCAAGGTGGCTGAGGGCTTCTCCCAGGCTTTATATTTAAAGTGACCCCAATAACTCACTGACTCTTCCTGTCAGAAGACAGGAACTGAGAGCTGGGAACCGGGCAGCCATCCACAGAGTGGCCAGGATCCAGACATGAAAAAGGCTCAGCCTCCCACTTAATGGCTAAAACTCCTTAGACCCATGCATTTGGGGGAAGTATATCTCTTTGGTTGGCCTAATGGCTATCACATGCCCAGCCCCGGCTCTATCAGAAATTCTTGTATCAGAGTTGGTGGTTCTATCTGGCCACAAAAATTTGGCCCTAATTTCTTCTCTGTCTCTTCTCCTACCTGAGTCCTACAACGGGAGCTGGAGCAGGGATCTTCATTCGCCAAAGCGGGCACCCAAATGGACTCTCCTAAGTTTGAGGTGTTTCCTCCAAGAGGGCAGCAGAACCGGAGAGAGAAATCGCCACTCTAAAATCCCACTGTCCAGAGTAAGAGAAGCCCAGGGGAGGTCAGCAGTATGAAGACTTTGGAGTCAAGAACCTAAGAGGGTCAAGCCAGCACTCACCTCTTCTGGTCCCCAAACCTCACAGGAATGTCCTGGTAGATGGAACTGACCAAAGAAAATGGCAGTTTTGCTTGTAGGCTGGCTAGGGGAATGGTGAGAATTATAGATGAATGCCCAGGACCCTCCTACTGGGGCCACTTCAAATACGGTCTTGAGGCCACCCGGCAGCCTTCCGAGCTGGTCTAATCCCTGCCTTTTCTTTCCCATGGAGATCACCAAGCCCAAGTTGCATGGGTGGTTGCCTGCCTTTGGACTTGGCCCATGTTCTAGTTTCCTTCTCACCTCTTTGGCATGATTGTGGGATGGACAGAAGAAAATATCCACATCTACCCCACCCCCAGGCTCCAACTTTCAGCTGGAAATGGACAGGAAGTGCCTGCTCAGTGCAGGGGACACAGGAAGGGTGGGAGCAGCTTACTGTGGGAATATCAGCAAGGATTAGAACCACAGGAGGGACAGAAACATCTTTGTGACTTATTGTAGTAAGAAAATGCCTCCTTGACTTAAACCAAAAGCATTCTGTAAGAGCTAGGAGTCGGAGACACAAATATCCGAAGATTCATTCCCCTACCATCTCAGAGGCAGCCATAGTCACTGGGGACTAATCAGAAGTTTAATTTAATCTCTCAGCAAGAGATCAGAGTGTTCTACCTCTTTGGGAGATGCCCCTTTTCTAACAGACACTCTCCCCACAACCATCTCATTAAAATGGTTCATCAATTTGATAAGAGATTCTTCTGATTGACTCCTGTTATCTCTTGTTTTGGATCCATTACCGTTTTGAAATATTGCAGGCTCTTTCTCAGAAACAACCACATCCATCCCAACCTTTTCAGGTTCCAAAGACTTTCTCAACTTTAAAAATTCTGTTGTCTTTATCTCTATGGCCTTCACCAATGTGATACAGAAATTCTATCTAAATTTCCTTGTACCACTGAAACTCCTTGTACCACAGGCCAGGCAATCTCTAATTTAAAAACAAAACAAAACAACACAAAAACCTTTACCTTCTGCCTTGGAACCAAATGCTTGGTTCCAAGACAGAAGAACAGAAAGAGCTAGGGTCACACAACTAAGAAGTGGCTGAGGTCATATTTGAACCCAGGACCTGACTCTCAATCCCCAGAGTCACCTAGCTGCCCTTCTCTAATTTAAGTGAAGTAATTCTGTTCTAAGCTACTTTATATCCTACTGATTTCTCAGGATTGAAATGTATGTTATATCATTTTCTATCCAGACCTAGAAGCTCTAAATACAGTTTTCATCTAAATATATTGTGCTTTGGTGAGGGTGGAGGGGGAGGAGAGGGAAGCCTACGAAAGGGAGAAGAACCAGAGAGTGTTAAGAATGAACAGAATAAGAATTTAATCTTAAAAAAAAAAAAAAGCCTCCAAATTAGGATTAAAAATAGTGATGACAAATCCTGTTCCAAGCCATTGCCACTACCACCACCACCACCACTTCTCACTAGAAAATGCCTTTTTATGAAAGCCAAGGCACACTCAAGTACAGACATTCTGGAGATCAGTTCAAGAAGCAGATACACTTTTATTATGTGGGTGTAACTCTGTCCAGGGGGAACTAGTCGGGCTGAGCTAACAAGGCCTGTTTGCTAAGTGCATATTGTAACCTAGATCTGGTGCTTTAGAAGGGAGAGTTTCCAAAAACTGTAATCTCAATAAAACCCAAAGGCTACCCTGCAGTTCTCCATAACGAGAGGATAACTCCATCCTGCATATTATTACTCAAATTATCTTTTTAAAGCCTGGATCTGACAAGGCCACTCGCCTGCCCAAGAATTTTTAGGAGTTCTCCACCAAATTGAGGATAAAACCTGAACCATAGCATTTCAGGACCTTCATGACCTGGCTCCAGCATACCTCCCCAAACTTGTTTCATATTCTTCTCCCTTCATAAACTCTGCCCTTTGGGCCAAACTGGTCTACTAAGCCTTCTCCCTCCAATTTCTATGTTTCTGCATACATTGTCCTCTATGCCTCTTGAAATCCTTAAGTTTCTTCAAGATTCTATTCAGGCAACAAAACTGTCTAGGAAGCTTTTCCTGATCACCTAAAATATTGTTGTTCAGTAATTTCTGTTGTGCATAACACTTTGGGACCCCCATTTGGGGTTTTCTTGGCAGAGATACTGGAGCCATTTTTTTTTTGTCACTTCCTTCTCCAGCTCATTTTACAGATGAAGAAATGAGGTAAACAGGATTAAGTGACATGTTCAGGGACACATAGCTAGTAAGTGTCTGAAGTCAGATTTGAACTCAGGGACAAAATTTCTTGATTCTAAATCCAGGGCTCTATCCACTGTGCCATCAAGCTGCCCATCCTAAATTGTTAGTCTTTTCTTATTCTCTCCCTTCTCAAATAATCCTGCAATTTGCTGTATAGAGATTTTCTTCTCTTTCCCCTCCCCTCCCCCAACAGAATGCAAACTCCTTGAAGGCAAGAATTATTTCTCTTTTTTGTTATTATATCCCTGGACCTAACTTAGTAGCTTACACTCCCCGCACTTCCCCTTCAGAATTGTACAAGACTTCTCTGTTGAGGGGATATCTCCTGATGTGAAACTCTTTCAACAACTACAGAAGTAGATTAAAGATGCCTCAGTTCACAGTTTTAGAGAACTGCCTGGGAAACTAAAAGGTTTAGTCCATGGGGTCAGGGCTAGCATGGGTCAGATTCTGGACTTGAATTCAAGGCTGGCCCTCTCTCTACTCATTAGCTGGCAACCACAGTGGGGGCTTAATAATGTTCCTTCAACTGAACTGAGTACAAATCCAGGGATCACACAAGCCCAGTCATTTGGTTTCTGCCCCATAATTGACATTGTTGATTATTTGGGAATTCTCTGCATAACTCCCAGCTTTCTGGGAAGAGGAGGAGGAAAGTCTAGTATCACCAGCAGAGGAAACAGGATTGATATACGCTACAAGAACCCTGAATCTCAGATCTAATTCTCATGATACTTGAGAGGGCTATAACCCCAGTGCTCATCACCCAGGGGGTGTGGAGGGAACTCTCCTGTATCCTAGAATCTGCCTCTGAGTTTTCTATGCAAAGACCTTTTTGGCCCCTTTCTGGTTTACAGCTGCCCCAACAATGTCAGATGGAAAGAAAAGGAAGGAACATGCATCACATGCTCTGCAGCCTAGACCCATCAAGTAAGTCTGGGATCCCAAAGTGTTGGGCAGCTGGATATCTGCATTGCCTAGCCAAAGATGAATCATGTCAAAGTCTGAAAGTCATACTCTTGAATTTATTTTTTCAATAGGCCATGTGGAATCATGTGGTTAGATGGAAATATTAGGCTAGAGAACAATCCCATTTCCGCATACATGTCTATCAGAACCAGCTTTCTGCCTTGACTACCACATGTCCTAAAACTTGACCATAATTTGTACAAAATTGACCATACTCACTGCTCCCAAGCAGAAGGAGCATCAGAATTTGCTGGGGATTTGGGGCAAGATCTGAGGCATATCTCCTGTGTGAATAGTGAACCAAGCTCTCTTTTGTCTATCCATCAGTGACTTTTAAGTTAATCAATCAAAAACTTAACTTACCAGGCACTAAGTATAAGAGTTCATAAGTCACTTGCTAGAGTGAATGACAACTCCAGAGGTCACTGCCTCTGGAGACAGGAAGTAACATGGAAAAAGGACTATAAAAAGTCCTGAACTTCCTGTTCAAGGGACCTTCTCCTTGAGGCTTCTCCTTTGGACTTCTTCTTTGGAGGATGGCTCCGTGGGACTTTTGGACTTCAACTTGGAGCTTTGGGCCTTTTGACTGGAGTTTTCTGCTTTAGGACTTTGACTTTCAGTTTTGGAGCTTCTTGGAGTCAGTGACTTTCTTGTTGGGTTCACTACTGCCTCAGTGAGCTCTGCTAGAGATCCTGCCCAGCTTACTGATGAGTGACTAGGATTCCCATGTGGAGATTGGAACTCTGGGAAGTGACCTTCATTTCACGGGATCAGCTTTTAGGGTAGGTGAGGCAGTCTCCTTACCTCTTTCCCTTCCACATTTCTCTCTTTTTACTAATATTACAATTAAACAAAATTGTTAAAAGCTACTAATAGTTTTCCTGACTTAAGGGATAATAATCAGCAACAACTTTTTTATAACTCTCTTATTTAGTCAAAATTGCAATTTAACTATTGGCTAGCCATGAAATTGGAAAAGTACCCTCATATTCCTAATAAAACTATCCTTAAGTCAGTCCATTAGTAGCAAATTCTGGAGTTCAGAGTTTTTACTCTGCTCTAAGTTGGTAGAGCAGTTTTTGAAAACTAGCCGTAACTACCGCCGGCCGTTGATTTGTTTCCTGTTCGAAGGGTAAAGTTCTAATTTTTTTTCCTTATCTTCTCCCCTTCTCTTTTAAGTTAAAACAGCTGAATAGCCTGTTTTTTTTTAACCCTTAACTTCTGTGCATTGACTTATAGGTGGAAGATTGGTAAGGGTAGGCAATGGGGATCAAGTGACTTGCTCAGGGTCACACAGCTGGGAAGTGTCTGAGGCCAGATTTGAACCTAGGACCTCCCGTCTCTAGGCCTGGCTCTCAATCCACTGAGCTACCCAGCTGCCCCAGAATAGCCTGTTTTTGTTAACAACAGCTACCCTCCTTAGGACTTCCACCTGGGCAGAAGCTTTTACCCTCCTGATTCTTTGCCTCCAGGGAAAGCAACCCTGCCCCCACAAGCTTCCAACTTGCAGCCCAGAATTTCTTTTTATTAAGGCCTTTCCAAACCCCACATGTCTCTACTAGGGAGACCCACTTTCAAAACCACTTAAGAGCAAAAATCTCAACAATCCTTTTACCCCAGGCTGAGTCAGAGAAGCAGCTTTCTGCCCAGGTGGTGAAAACACTGGTCTCTGGCACTTAACCCCTAAAGGATAGGGTGAGAGTGAAGAAAGTTAACATCCCTCTTTACCTGAGGCTAGTTGATTAAGAGCCTGTATTTACACCAAATTTTCTTCTCTGAAAACCCTAAAAAGACCACATCCTTCTCTAACTCCTAGCCATTACATACTAGGGAAGCACCACCTACTGATAAAAATTAGAATTGCAAGAAATTTTACTAATTAGATTGAAAAATACTACATAGACAATTAAAATGGTACTGGGCAACATAGCTCAAATTGGGAAAATATTGTTTCTGGTCTACCTAAAATGGCTCATTATACCACAGAAATTTCACAGTGGCTCTATATAGTATTATTCCTAGCCATACTTATACTGATAGGTGGCTTGGCATTTTGCCTATTCCTCCTCAGGAAGAAACAGAATGAGGTCAAAATGATTTGACCTCAGAGCTGAACTAAAAACTCACCTTGAAAAAGTAGAAAATACCTCAAGTGACCTTGAGAGAAAGCTGGAGGAGAATTTGGGGGAACTCAAGGCTTATATAAAAAGCAATGAGAAAAGCTTGAGAAACCCCCAGAGTAAGAAGAGAGATTTATTTCTCCACATTCCCTCATTATCAGAGCCAACTCAGTCTCAGTCCCATCCTGCCCTACACAATTCTGCTCATACTCAATCCATCACCCCCTCTCAACCATCCCTCCCCCCCTACTCCTAACCCATATTTCCCC
>NW_025399990.1:0-5069 GCF_016433145.1 Gracilinanus agilis
CAATACTGGGTATTGGTTCTAAGGCAGAAGAGTGGTAAGGGTTAGGCTATGAGGGTCAAGTGACTTGCCCAGGGCCACACAGCTAGGAAGTGTCTGAGGCTAGATTTGAACCCAGGACCTCCTGTCTCTGGGCCTGACTCTCAATCCACTGAGCAACCCAGCCGCCCCTGGCATGGCACTTTAAAACCTTTACTCAAAGATCTCGAAGATATCCCTTTGAGATAGGGTAGTTATCATCCTCATTCTCTAGATAAGAAACTTAGACAGCTAGATGTTGCTTCAGAAAGCGTGCTGGGCCCGGAGTCAGGAAGGTCTGTGTTCAAATCCAGCCTTAGACACTTCCTAGTTGTGTGATTTTGGGCAAATCATTTAACATCTGCCTGTCTCAGTTTCCTCAATGGTAAAATTAGGAAAATAATAGCATCTATCTCACAGGATTGTTGTGAGGCTCAAAGGACATAATATTTGTAAAGCCCTTAGTGCAGTGCCTGGCACATATCAGCTGTGCCCTTCTTCTAAGAGTTTTCATACAATCTCACTTGGAGCCTGTGTCTGTGCATCCCTGTGCTTTGCTCATAGTTACTCCTTAGACAAGTGATGGGCAAACTACAGCTCGCAGCCAGGTGCGGCCCCCTGAATACAATGAGTAGGATACAATACAATACAATACAATACAATGAAACTTGGAAAGAGTCGCCTTAGAAACAGACTGATAGATGAGCATTTCCTTTCCTTTGGCCCCCTCTTTAAAGAGTTTGCCCATCACTGCCTTAGACTATTGGAATTGAAGTGATAGAATCTTGGAGGCCATCTGGTCTAACCCTGACCTAACCAGGAATTCTCTTTCCTAGATCCCTGATGTCTTCTGGCCTCCTGAGGGCAAATAATAAGTTGGTCAGGGAGAATTAGAACTCAGGTTTCCTAATTCTCACTTTGGCCCTTTTTTGTAAGACGAAACGTGGCATGTTCTTAGACGATGTAGTAGTGCCGCTAGTAGAAATCTGTTTCCAGGACCTCTGCAGTTCCTCACCTTAGACCCTTGGTGGCACGGGTATGAGAAGTCTTCATGGGCAAACATGGACCTCCACTTGAAATAATGGAATCAGGGTTAGAAAAGAGCTCCTTCCAGGGGCCTGAACCAGTCATTTGTACTAGGCCCTGCTGTTCCTAAGGCTCTCTCAGGAGATGAGGGTGGTTCTATCCTTCCTACCATGAAAAGCCTGTGGGCATGAAATAGCTGGGAGACACGAATGAGGGATTTTAAGGATCTTGAAGGATTAGAGACAATAGCATTTGACTGAACCTGGCATCCTGGTGATATGTTATTACTTGGCTGGAATTTGCTTTAATCCCAACACCTCTGCTGCTGACAGTCCTAATGGGCCTCCCTCCCCTCTTTGCACAACGATCTGAAACCTGGAAATTTAGAAATTAAGCTTTCGTAATGAGGTTTGCTCCCCATCAGCTTGAGGTTGGATTCAAACCAGTGACCTCAAGGGGAAAAAATGTTTTTAATGACTTTTGCTGCTTCCGTCAGGCTTTCCAAGAGGAGCCTGGAACTATACTTTTCAATTCATTTCACACATCACAAATTTACATCTTCAAAAGCTGGAAAATGTCAACACCTCAGAAAAATCAAGTGTAAAATATGTTTGGACATCTGCTCACCTGGAACAGCGGTAATCACAGAGAAAATATTAGGCTCATAGAAGAGGACGCCATTAGACAGTGAGGCCCTGAACTTCCCATCACTTAGGGCTACTTTAAATATACTTAGTTTCAAGCAACATAAAAGCCTCAAATGAAGATTTCTCTGAATTATGCTATTTTGAAAACCAAAGTCTAACCTAACAATGGCGCATTTATTTCTCACTGGAATGAGAAATTTTTCGAAGAGCTCCATTTCCCACAATGCCAGAGAGCTTCAAATTAGAATTCTCCAACACGAGGACCGTCACATTAGAGCTGAAAGGGATGGATATTAACTAGCATCTTGCCTAGCTCCCTCATTTTGCCAGGGACCAAACTCAAGCCCAGAGCCATAACTAGGGTGGAGTAACCAGGGAATTGCTTGAGTCTTGCTGTCTATCTTGATCACAGAGTTTTTAGAAAACCATGGACTTCAACTGTAACAGAAGGAATCGAAGGTATCTATAAGTCCAACTTAAGTTGAATTGGGGACCATTGAGGAGTAGATGAAACCTCCTTTTCTGAAAATCTTCTTGGTTCAGGTGTGATTTTTGGATAGGTTGTATGGGTGGTGCTCCACGACCCAGGCCGGCACTCGGGGAGCTGCTCTGGTCCCCCTCTTCCCAGGGCCTGAGGACATTTTTTTGCATGCCCCATACCTCTGTTCAGCTGCCCAAGGCAAGCACTTTCTCCCTCAGCTCTCTCCAGTAATGCTGGGGCTCACAGGTAGCTTGAATTTTCCCTCTGGGCACTCAAACTCAGAAAAGGTTCACCAACACTGACCTAGGCTGACCTAGGTTTTGATGAGCCATCTCGAGGGGCTCCTGGAAAGAAATTGTGGCCAAGGCAACAATAGTTTATGTCTCTTCTCCATCTGCTTCCTATGTTGCTTCTCATAGGCTGCTCAATGGAACTGGAGGAAGTTACTCTGCATGTCTGATGTCCAGAGCTGAATTGGGTCTACTACAGATTTGTTACCTAATATCAACTGGGCTCTCATAATATTGATTTTATTCTTCTTGAATTGATTCTCAGTCCTGCTTCCAACTTAGTTCAGACCCTCATCATCACTTTTATTTTTATTTTATTATTTATTATCTTTTTAAACCTTTACTTTCTGTCTTGGAATCAATACTGTGTATTGGTTCCAAGGTAGAAGACTGGTAAGGGTAGGCAATGGGGGCCAAGTGACTTGCCCACATTGTTGGGAAGTGTCTGAGGCCAGGTTTAAACCCAGGACTTCCATCTCTAGGTCTGGCTCTCAATCCACTGAGCTACCCAGCTGCCCCCCATCACTTTTATTTTTAAACCACCTACCTTCCCTCTTCTATATTGGTTACCAGGCAGAAGAGAGGCCAGATTTGAACCTAGGACCTCCTTTCTCTAGGCCTGGCTCTCAATCTTCTGAGCCAATTAGCTGCCCCGTCTCATCACCTCTTCCAATAGCCTCCAAATTGTCTGAAGTCTCTCTCCTCTCTAATCCAAGATCCAAACTGTTGCTAAAGTGATTTTTGTTAAGATCAGGTAATCACATGATGTTCAGTAGCTTCTTATTGCCTCTAGCATCAAATAGAAACTTCTTCCTTTGCCAATTAAAGACATTTACGATCTAATTCCAACCTCCCTTTCTAGCCTCATTATATGTTATTGACCTTTATGATCTCTAGAATCCAGACAAATCAATTTTCTTGCTTTTCCTCACATCTGATATTCCATCTCCCATATCTCTGCCTTTCTTTGCACAGTCTGCCTGTCCTCCACACCTGAGATTCACTGTCTCATCACCTGTACTTCTTAGAATCCCTGATTTCTTTTGACACCCAACTCAAGGACTACCTCCAACATGAAGCCTTTCCTGGTTTCTACACCTGCGGTTGCTAGCTCCCTTTATCTCTAAACTATCTTATACTCATTTTGCATGCATTTTATATATGCTCATACAAAAATCTTAAATTTTACTAGCCAAGACTCTTGGGACACACTGAATGTGTTTCTATTATATGTCTTGTGAGAATATAAACTTCTTAAAGGGAAAAATGATTTTATATCCCCAGTGCCTGACATAGAGCGTGGCCCATAGTAGCCCTTAAGAAACACTTTTTGAGGGGGCAGCTGGGTAGCTCACTGGATTGAGAGTCAGGCCTAGAGATGGGAGGTCCTAGGTTCAAATCTGGCCTCAGACATTTCCCAGCTGTGTGACCCTGGGCAAGTCACTTGACCCTCATTGCCTACCCCTTACCACTCTTCTACCTTGGAGCCAATACAGTGTTGACTCCAAGATGGAAGCTAAGGGTTTTAAAAATAAATAAATAAAAATAAAGATGTGGGAGCTCAAGGGCAGCTGGGTGACTCAGGGGAGTGAGAGCCAGTTCTAGAGAGAGGAGGTCCTGGGTTCCAATCTGGTCTCAGACACTTCCTAGCTGTGTGACCCTGGGCAAGTCACTTAACCCCCATGGCCTAGCCCTTACCACTCTTCTGCCTTGGAACCAATACACAGTATCGTTATCGATGGGTTAAAAAAAAAAGAAACGCTTGTTGATTGATCACTAAAAAGAGATCTCTCCAACCTTCCCTGGTGCACACGTGTGTTATATTAGATAAATGCAGACATAGTATTTATTTACATAAATATTTTACATATTACATAAATTTAATGTGTAAAATACACTGGTTTATATATCTTTTGATTCAAATAGTTTGGTATCATCCCTGTTCTCTGTTCCATTAATTGTTATTTTCTTACTAAGATCATAATTATAGGATGTACTCAAATGTTATATGAGCCGGTTTTGGCTGTGTGTGTGGTAATAGGGTACAAACTTTGAATCACTTTATCTCAACTAATTGACTAAAAACCTTGGTATAAAAAGTGTAACACTCTGGATAGGAGGGTGCCAAATAAATCTGCAGAATCATTAGCATTTCTGTAGAGTAATAACAAAATCGGGGGCGGGGGGAATAATTGGGAAGTGCTATTCAGAATGTGTCAGCTACCTGTAGTCCATCTACCAGGGCCCTCTTGGGACTTATAGAAATATAATTAGAAAATGCTCTTTAAAGAAATCAAGAATGATGTAACTGGAGGGGTATTCATTGCTCAGATTTGGGTCGGGCTAATGGAATCAGTGATAATGCCACCTAAATTCATTTATAGATTTAGTCTCATGCCAGGCAAGCTGACAACGGATTCATTCCATAAAGAGAATAGGGAGAAAATACTCCTCCCTCTCTTCATTGCACAACCAAAAAACTGTTATAGCTCCGGTTAGACTTGGTGGATATGTTAGTGGTTTTGTGGAACCCTTAAAGAAATCTTTATTACAAGGGAAGGCTCACTAGATGGGAGGAGGGATATGTATGTATGTATGTATGTGTGTGTG
>NW_025399991.1:0-11576 GCF_016433145.1 Gracilinanus agilis
TATATATATATAGAGAGAGAGAGAGAGAGAGAGAGAGAGAGAGAGAGAGAGAGAGAAGGAGGAGGAGAAGGAGAAGAAGGAGGAGAAGGAGAAGGAGAAGGAGAAGGAGAAGGAGAAGGAGAAAGAGAAGGAGGAGGAGGAGGAGGAGGAGGTGGAGGAGGAGGAGAGAGAAGGAAAATCCAGGTAGAAGAACAATATGGATGATAACTTAACAAAGGAGACTGAGGAAAAGCTGGACAGATGGGATAAGAACCAAGAGAGAAATTTATCATTTCAAAAAAAAGAGAGAAGACATAGTCTCATTGAAGCAGTGCACTTGTCCTTATGTTATTTATATGGTAGCATTTACTTATATTTCTTTTATGAAGTGGTGATATATTCAAATTACTACTAATATTGTCTTATTATTTTACCAGTGGCAAATGGCATTAGATTTTCATCAAAATATTTCCCTTTGCCAAAGTATCCTATGGATCCTAAAAAGGGGAATCAATTTAATAACAGAATCCATGTAACATAACTCCAGTGTCACCTACTGATAATGAAGGCATCACATTTCATAGGTTCTAAAGCTGAGGGAAATTAGAGACATATCATCTAATACTAACTGATTCACTTTCTAGATAAGGAAACTGAGGCCCAGGTAGATGAAGGTACACATCTTAGGTTTCAACAGGCATAACAAATCTAGGAGTTTGCTGACTTTCAGTATAATTCTCTTTCTTCTTCCTCAGGCTGTCTCTCACTTATTACCAGCTCAGGTTTTATATGTAAGAATAGAAAGCTTAAAGGACTTGTAGTCAGTAAACAATGGGTCAATCACTGCCCTTCCCCCTAGCCTCAGATTTGTCATCTGTAAAATGGGGACAATAATTACCTATTACCTACCTTCCTACCTATCTAACTACCTACCATCCTACAGCACAGGGTTGTTTAGAGGAAAGTATTTTGAAAGTTTAAAAGTACTATATTCATGTGGGGAAAGAACATTTGCTAGAGGCAAAGGAATTCAGATTTGTTTGTTTTCCTTTTATTACTTAAAAGAAACCTAATAAGATGCAAAGATGATGAAAAGAACCAAAGCACAAGGGAAATAGACAATTTTCTAAGTCAAAAGATATCATGGCTAAAAGAAAACTATTTTTTTCTTCTTGTTTCCCAAGAATCCTGAACACTTTGACTTCTAAGAATAAAGATATTTATCCCTGTAGTTCCTAGAGCAACAGCCCTATCATTTATAGAAAGGTAAGTGCATCCTGACCTGGTACAGAGCATTATGGTAAATCAGTACATCATACTTTATTATGCCCCATCCCCTACCCTACTGCATGTCGGAATCAAATCTATCTGAGCAGCCAAACATAATTTCTTCAAATGTTTCTGTCTCTCTGTTTCTGTCCCTGTGTCTTTGTCTCTTGTCCTTTCTTTTCCTCTCCTCATCCTCAGTATTTCTTGGCTCTTTTTCTCTCCTCTATCCCCACCCTCTTCCCTTTGGAAACCTCTGGCACCTCTAATGTTACTAGTTGCCTGATATCCATGCCTGTTGGATTCTGATCATCTCATAGTACTTCTAAGTCCTTTAGTGGTATGGAAAAACTGACAAGCTTTTAAAATTCCTTTCCTTTTGACAACTTCTTGATGTCTGAGGCTACTGTTAGCTCCAGCTGTGTGTTCTGACTTGACAGTTCCTGAAGACCTGTTGCCTTACACGTTATAAGAATGCTGATGGGTATATTTGCTCCCTCTGTTCACCTGAATGAATGTATTATGCTGGCTCAGATTCATTCCAGTCTTGAACCTGGGAGTCATAGTAGAGGAAAAATTAAGAGATCTTTAAAATAGATAACTACACATACATACAAGCATACATACAAAAAATCTTACAATCAGCCAAATTGACAATGTAACTTTAAAAAGGGCTTTTGCACACTGTTTTGTGAGCTCTGCACTATTCTTTCTTGTTTATTAGGTCTTAAAATCTATCTCCCTTTGCTGACCAGAGACAGAATTTGTGACTATAGAGCCCTGAAATCTTTCTCTAAAGAAAAAACATATGTTTTTAGATCTTCTATCAGATATTTTTTCTGGGCCAGTATGTATCCATAGACACACAAATGCTTTGTTATTTATATCTTCACATGGCATGAGTATATTCTGTGTTGTTTTTGCTCTTGCATCTTGCTCTTCATGACTGTGTTGAACCATACTGTCCAGGGGGTTTTCTTGGCAAAGACACTTAAGTAGTTTGCCATCTTTCTCTAGTGAATCAAGGCAGAGGCTACATGGCATGCCCAGGGTCACACAGCTAGTAAGTGTCTGAGGCTGGATTTTAACACAAAACGTCCTGACCTTAGGCCCAGTGCTCTAACCATTGACCCACCTAGCTGCTTCCTTTTATTCTGTGTGTTGTTTATTATTCAGTAGTTTCAGTCATGTCTGATTCTTCATGGACCCATTCAGGGTTTTCTTGACAAAGATACTACAGTGGTTTTCCATACATACATTTCTATTACATACAGATCATTTGACAGATGAGGAAACTAAGGCAAACGAGGTTAAGTGATTTGTCCGGGATCACACAGCTAAGTGTCTGAGGCTAGATTTGAACTCAGGAAGGTGAGGCTCCTGGACTTCAGGCCTGGCTAACTAGCCGTCCCATATTCTGTGTACATGTGTACTAATAATTATAACTTAAATATGTATCACGTCTCATACTTTGTAACACAATTATATATGTGTGTGTGTAGTCACACAATCCTCACTAAAATTGTATGAGATAAGGAGGTATTATTTTTTCCATATTATAGACAAGAAAACTGAGAGAGATGGAAGGGGGACAGAAAGAGAGAGAGAGGTCATATAATTTACCCTAGTTACAAATCTAATATAAAGTAGAGACTGGAATCAAAGCCAGATCTTTACAACTTGAAGTTTTCAAATAACTTGATTCTTCTCCAAATACTCTAAGCTCCTTGAGGACAGAAAACAAATATTTTCCATAATAACCAGTGTAACATAATGACATGTAATCAGTAAAAGAAAGGACACTGAGGCTAGGGTTTCATTGGTTCAGGGTCCTCCCACACAAGGAAGCTCTCTACAAATACAGCCTACCTTCTTTTCTTCAATTTACAGTCTTAGAGAGAAGTGACTCACCCAGGTCAGTATGTGTCAGAAGTGGCTCTTGAACTCAGCTCATCCTGGATGCAAAGCCAACTTCCTATTCACTTTTCCATGCTACTTCTCATGCACATTATCAGGTATTCAAAAAATTCTTGTTGATTCTATTATGAATGAGTGAACAAATGAATTGTATATGTATTTATGGCTCATTTTCCTATATAACTTGAATAATTAGGTAGCATGCTAATTATTTGCCTATTTGTATTATAAATTTTCACCCATTACTTTAAATGGGATCAAAGTGCAGTGACCAATCGAATTCATAAACCACAATATAAATGAAAATGAAACTACATTTTAAACCACACATGTCCATGTGTATAAATAGCCTCTTAGTATCCATGCAAGGTAGGTTGCCTAAAATGAGATACCTAAATATATTTTTTTCTGAAACAAATCAATATTTATTATTAAGACAATGGGCAATAAATGTAGTCAGTAAAGGGAGAGGCACGATGTCTATTGTTATTTAACCATCCAAGGAGTAGGCAATGTATTCTGAAGAAATGATCAGTAGGGATGAAAATGCTACTCATAAGGGCAGTGTGCGCTGTCATTATGATTCCTTCCATAGAAGGTGGAAGATGAAAGTTTGCTATCAAATCTTGCTACTAAAATCCAAAAAAAGCACTATTCTATATGACTATATAAAGAAACCATCTCATAGCAAAGCTTATCTTGGGAGAGAAATCAAGTTGCAAGACTTCCTGCTATAAGATTGAACTTGAGGGGGGCTGATGGCGGAACCCTGAGAGTGAAGATCAGTTGGTGACCATTGGAACCAAGAGTTTAGGGGAGAATTCCCAAGCAAGTGGGGAGTTGGTTTTGGAACAGTGAAGGAGAAGGAGGTGGAAGTCTGCAGCTCCTGATAAAACCAGCCCTTGAGAAACATATCTATCCATTTGCTAACCCTGGAAAAAGGTGACAGCAGCCATATTTGTTTTTGCACACACAGATCATCAAGTCAACATCTACTGAGAGATTTGGGACTCCTTTGAGAGCCAGTCTCTCTGAAACAGCCGACCCTCACCTTGACCTTATAAGAAACCCATAATTACTTCTGAATTAATTATAAACTAGATAGGAATAAGGAATTAGTTGGGAAGGGAGAGAGAAGACTAGCCTGGGGCTGTGAGCCCTGTTTAGGTGATGGACTCTTAGGGGGCAAAATCACAATAAGGCACCCTACTATCCCACTTTCCTTATCCCGTCACCCTTTCTTCAACATTATCCTTCTAATAAATACAATCCATAGAGTAGTCTAAGTCAGACTGCATTTTAGATCAATTGGTGGAGGTTGTTAGGAAGAGAGAAAACAACTCCTTACCTTGAGTGAACTCCATCTTGAAGCCTAGAGTCAGTTGGAAAGTGAAAGTTACTGGAGGAGACTTTTCCAGATCTCTCTGGCTATCAACATCACATAGAGATAATAAAGACCTTATACCTTAGAGAAGTCTTACCTCCAACTTTTGAGGAGTGGCACAAATAATTCAAATCACTCCCTCTTAGGAAGCCACACCCTAACAACCATCAAGGAAAAAGAAGTCTCCTAAGGTGACTCTAGAGAGGGATTACACATTGACCTCCTTCCCTCTATCACTCACTCTACCTTATTTCAGGATCTTTCCTTTTCACATTCTTTTTACACTGTATACTGAAAATCAACTCACCAATCTTATACATGGTAAATGTATACATTAAAGATTGGATATAACAGTGACCCAACAAACCAGATCTTAATCTTATTCCTAACATTAGCATTTTAAGTCAGCTTGCCTCTGTTTGGAACATTCTACAAGTTGCCCAGACCAAAAGATGGAATTCTTCTAACTCAATAACTATGATGACAATGGAAGTCATTGAATTCCACTTCTTTCTTTCCATCTTTGTTTTATGTCATACAGTCCAATCACTTCTGGCTTGTCAGAAAAACTGTAAATAGCAATTTTCACTCAGAGCAGGTGGTCCAAACTGTCCTTGAAGAAAGTAGCATGAAAGCTCCATTCAGGAAGCCCCTAATATGAGAAGAGAAACATAGGCATTGGATCACCCAGAGAAGATGAGCCAGGATATATATAGAAGGAAGTGCTCATGTTCTATTAACTTCCTGTTTCATCTAATAACTCTAGCTAACTGGGTGCAAAACCCACCAATCCTTCCACAAAGTCAAGTACTGTAGTACCATTTGGGATTAATTCAGAGATATGTTCAACTACAATAGTATTAGAAATCTGTGGATTCATAACCCAGTAATCTGGATGAGTGAAGGGAGCTTTTTGATGCTGACTTTCTTATACACTTCATATTCCATGTTATCTTTTAGAATCTTTGCATTATTGATTTAGAAGTGGGAATTCAGAGGTCAGATACCCCAAATCATTCCTGTTAAAAATGAGTAAACTGAAGGCTAGAAAGGGAAAGTTACCCAAGTTCACATAAATAGGGAGTAATGCAGAAAGAATTAGAATTCTTTCCACTTTAATACATTATCTGGTTAATTCAAACATGTTGTATTCTCCCTAAAAGATTGTAAGCTAATTAAAGGAATTATGTCTCATTCTTCTTTGTAATTTTCATAGTACCTTGCACATAATAAGCATTTTACATATATCTGTTGAATGTATATGACAACATTTTCATCATGAAGAAGTACTTATCAGACTATATTCCCAAGAAAATAAATTCTATTCGTCCTGGATGGCCAGTCATTCTTTATTTGAACTCAATCATATTTAATCCATAGAGTAGATATCCCTAAAAGTCTTGGGACTGAAAAGCAGCCAGAATGTAGCAGAATAGTCCACTGGCTTCAAAACCTTCCGTTCTCTAAATCACAGTTTCCTATTCTTGTCAAAAAAGTCTCTGCATGTAGTCTGAGCATGGGAGTGCCAAAAATTGGAGCTACTAAAGAAAAAAACCAATTTGAGTAAGATTTACCTGTCATTCAAATCAACGAGCAAAGTTAAGCATTTATTAAATACTTACTGGTGAGAAATACTGTACTAACCCCTGGAGATAAAAAGAAAGATAAGTTCCTTCCTTAAAGGAACTAATATTCTACTGATCAAGACAACATGTAAGTTACAAAGTGCATGCAAGACATATGTAGACTAGATGGAAAGTCATCAGAGAGGGAGGAACTAGAAACTGTCTATTGATATCCAACCCTCCCCAGGAGGAGACAATGTATTCTGAAGAAATGAAGGTTGGTACCCCAAAGAGATAATAAACATACTTGTACAAAATATTTATAGCTGCGCTCTTTGTGGTGGCAAGAAATTGGAAAATGAGGGGGTGTCTCTCGATTGGGGAATGGCTAAAAAAATTGTGGTGTATGATGGTGACAGAATTCTAATGTGCTGTAAATAATGATGAACTGGAGGATTTCTATATGAACTGGAAAGACCTCCATGAACTGATGCAGAATGAAATGAGCAGAACCAGGAGAACATTATACACAGAAAGGGAAACATTTTGGAACAATCAAATATATTGACTTTGCTATTAATAGCAATGCAATAATTCAGGACAATTCCTAGAGACTTATGAGAAAGAATGCTATCCACATCAAGGGAAAAAACTGTAGAAGTAGAAACACAGAATTAAAGCATATGATTTATCACTTGTTTCTATATGATTTGGAGTTTTGGATTTAAAAGATTATTCTATTACAAAAATGAATATTGTGGAAAAAGGTATCAAGTATTTGATATATATATGTAAAATATATATGTATATGTATGTATATGTACACATATATAACCCAGTGCAATTGCTTGTCAGCTCCTGCAGTGGGGAGGGAAGAGGGGAGAGAGACAACATGTAACCATGGAAAAATATTTAAAAATTAAAATACAAAAAAAAAGAAAGAAATGAAGAATAGGAACAAAATGCTATGGAAGAGGAAGGTGTATCCTAGCTCTTTCATTATGATTCTTTCCATACAAAATGGAAGAAGATGACAATTTGCTATCAGATCTTGCCCAAAACTCCAGGAAAGAAACACTACTCTCACTCCATAAAGAAATCTCCTACTAGAGAAACATATAGAAAGGGAAATTTAATTGAGTCTTAAAGGATGCCTGAAAAGCTGAGAGGCAAAAGTAAGGAGGCATGAGGGACAAACAGTGCAAAGACACAAGACCCTAAAGGATGACTGTTATGTGTGAGGAACAGCAAGTGAGACTGTATTGCTGGTTGTTAGAATCCATAGAAAGAAGTAAAGTGTAAAGATGAATAGTGAGGGAAAAGGGGACCATATTAGGAAGAGATTTAGATACCAGAGAGTTTCTATTTGAAGATAAAGGTAATAGGGATCCAAAGGAGTTTAATTCCTCCTCATAGAGTCCCTAATTTTCTTCAAAGTTTATCTCAAATGGTACCTCCCCCAACAGGCCATCTTTCTCCCTCTTTCCCATCCATTATTGCTTCTCCTCCCCAAAATTTACCTTGTATTTACTTTTGCATATACCTATATATGAGCATGTTTTCTCCTATAGACTATAGACTTACATAGGGCAGGGACCTTCATTTTTGTCTGCATCCCCAGTTCTTAACATAGTGCCTGACATGTAGTAGGTATTTTTAAATGTTTGTTGATTGCTTGATTGATGTGTACATGAGGAGGTGTACCTCAAGAATGGGTGTCAAAATCATGGGGAAAACCCCCCACAAATCACACAGAATAATCAGTCTCATTACTATGTAGTCAATTTCCTGTAAAATTGTAATGTACCAACTCTTACCCTATTCACTTCAAGTCAAATCTCCAGGGTTGGAGCTGTTAAAATGTAGAAGTCATGTCAGAGCTGTAACTAACATGAGTGACCAGCCAGAACTTTGACTCAGAGCATAGACTTGGTGCTGGAGATTAACTCTTCCCTAATGCTTATTCTAAATCTCATTATGTTCCCAAATTCCTTAGTCTATATTTGACTCCTCCACATTCCCCCATTCAGGCTGGCAAGGTCCATCTTGCACACTAAAATAAACGTTCCCCTCACCTCCAGAGAAAATGGCAATGACTTCTCTGGGTCTATACTAACTAATGAACGATAAGAAAGGATTTTTAACAATTCTAACATAAAAGAGTTGTAAACCAAGTTCTGTAGACTGAAGAAAGGAGAGCTCTTTATCCTCATCACTCACTTTTAAGGACTGCTGTTGTGTTTTTTTTTTCCTTGAGGTTAAAATGCCTTTTTCTTACCTGTTGGCACTACCTGACAGAGAAATTGAATTCCCCAATTTTTCTTTTGTTCTTTATCCCCCTCCCTTGCAAATCTGCCTTTTAACAGTTGCCTCTGAGATCCTTCTGCATAGGAAAGTGGTTTCCCTATTCACATGTAAATTTCAGGACTATTCTCCTGTCTTTCTTCTTTACTTGGAGTTGACATGGGAAAGCTGACAGGTAGAATCAGAACTGTGATTTGTTCAGAATTGCTCTTCAGACAATGGGCTCTCCAGGCAGGGCCCCACCTTCTATTTTCATGTTGTCATCATTTTTTTCCCTTCAAAAAAAATCTGGCAATTGGAACTCAAGATGGAAGATTAAATGGTATTTGTCATAATAAACACAGATGGGGAGGAACTTCTTCACTCCTCTGTTCTGCTTGCAGTAACTTGCAAACCCTTTGCAATTCCTTCTCCTTTTCTTGAAAATAAATAAAGGATATTTAACTTGGTGCCTTAACTATTTAAGATCTCTTTTTTCAATAGCTTAGAGAAATACTTGCATCTAATGAGGATTGTCTATTTGTTTGGGGTGGACACGTCTTGGTGAGGAAAACTATTGTAAATTTATCATAAACAAGCAAATATGAATGTCCTATCTTAAACTCTTTTTCCAAAGTCTCCTTGGGTGGCTGATGTCACTCTAGGACATTACTTGCTAGCAAGATCAAAATCTCCAACAAATCCTAAAAGCTGGGAAAAGCCTTGAATACAGGTCAATTGACAGATTGTGTCTGTTAACCAATGATGAACCTAGATAAATTTATCTGGATTTGTCACCAGCAAGTTAGTTACCAGGTGAATTGTTATCATTGTTGTTAATGTTTTAGGTCCCAACAACCCACAGAAATTAGCAGGCAATCAGTTAGTTAATCAACAGTCATCTATTAAGCATTGACTCAATGCCTAGTAATAAGGATACAAAGACCAAAACACTGAACCTGCCCTCAAGAAGCTTATACTTTATGGGGGAGAAATGCAAAAAATAAAATAAATTTAAAAAAGGGCTTGTGATGTGTACAATTGGAGGGAAAATCCATACCAATAAACTTTCTGCTGATGCTTGAGGTAAATATGGTGGTAAGAGGCAAACTACTTCCCATCTACCTAGTTTACAACTGGGCATTATAATTATCTAAGAATACCTAAGCAGAATAGACATAGACTTCAGACTCCAGGAGAACAGGGCTAATATCTCATTGAAACTTTTATCTCTCTAGTACCTTGCAGACGTTGTGCACAAAGCAGGTAAGTTATAATGATTTATTAAATGGAATTAAACTGAATTGGATGATAGACTAGAAAGGCCCCTGGACTAGAAGCCATCAAACTTGATTTCTAGCTCATACTTGGCCACTTATCACTTGTGGAACTTAACAGTTTCTGTGAATTTCATTTTGCTCATCTCTAAGACGTGGGTAACCAAATCCTACCATAAAAATCTCACAAAGTGTTTCATGAAAATGAAGTTAAATTGTTTACAAAAAACCATTTAAAAAAACTATAAAGCATGAAGCAGATATAAAATGTCAGATTTTTATCATTTCTAGTCTTAAAAATATTCACGACAAAATAAATTTTTAGGATCAGGTAGTAGGAGACTGGTATATATTTATGAAGCTAATTTTGTCTTAACGATTAAGGAGGTTACTTAGTCCAGTAGATAGATGGCTAGATTAATCAGAAACATGGGTTTGAATCCTCCCTCTTTTATTTGCTATCCCTGAAGTGACTTGGAAAAGTCACTTTAACTTCTCTAGGTCCATTTGTTAAATGAGAGGATTGGTCTAGGCAAGGATTTATTGGAACCAGCTCCTACCAGTTCACTTGAGCTGGTTGTTAAATTTTCCATGTGAGCATTTACTCCTCAGATATCAGCAAATTCTACAAATCAGATTTATTGTTTTATTAATTTATTGTTTTGTTGATTGTCTAGAATGTACAAGAGTGATAGATAGGGCTTCCAGGTTAAGATGGCGGCAGAGTAAGAAGCAGCTCTTAACCTCTCCTGACCGAAACATACAAAACTCCTCAAGGGGACATAAAAACAAGTCCAGACGAACGGAGGAACCCCACAACAGGGCACAGCGTGGAAGGTACGTGGAATCGAGACATTTCCAAGCTAAAAAGGGCTCTCACTCACTCAATCGCGAGCTGAGCAACCGCCCCACCCCCAACCCCTCCACACTCACCTATAGCTCCGAACCCAGCTAAAAAGAAATAGAGCAAGTTTGGGGCACCCATCGAGTCATCAGCAGCTCCGGGACCTGTTCCTGACAGCAGCAAGACTTAGGACCCCATTAAGTCAAAAAAAGCACGCGAAATCTGAGCGCGCCGGAGCAGGACGCTGGGCGCAGAGAGCCGGCTGAGTAGAGGCGTGGGTGGAGGCAGAACTAAGCCTAAGTGGGGAACCAGTGCAGACGGGTATATGACTGTGGAAACAGCGCCCTGAGACTTGTAAAGAAACCTCCAGCAGAGGATCAAGCAAGAGGGCCCACCAGGGGGCTTGACCTTGGAAAAAACCAGAATTCAGACCTCAAGAGCCAATAGATTGGGAACAGACACTGAGCCCGAGGATAAAGCTGAGAAGCTGCTGGGCTAAAGATGGCTACTCAGCATCAGGAGGTTCAGAAGAGAAAGAATAATAACAAAAAGAAGAAGTCTTTAACACTCGACAGCTTTTACACAGAGAAAATCCAGACAACCGAGCAAACAGAGGAGGAGAACAAACAAGCATCCGGACCCTCCTCAAATAAGGAAAACTCCTCACAAGCTATGGAAGAGTTCAAAACTGAGATTCTGAGGAAAATGGAAGAGATCTGGCAAGAAAATAACAGTTTAAAAGGTAGAATCTTGCAATTGGAAAGTGAGGCTCAGAAATCAAATGAACTGATAAGCAAATTGAACACCAGAAATGATAAGATTGAAAAGGAATACCAAAAGATTATAGCCGAAAACCAAAAGATTATAGCCGATAACCAGTCCCTAAAGGCTAGAGTCGAGCAATTAGAAACCAATGATCTCTCAAGACAACAAGAACAAATAAAACAAAGTCAAAAGACTGAAAAAATAGAAGGAAATATGAAATATCTCAATGAGAGAGTGACAGACCAAGAAAACCGGTCTAGAAGAGACAATTTGAGAATAATTGGTCTTCCAGAAAA
>NW_025399992.1:0-6729 GCF_016433145.1 Gracilinanus agilis
GAAGGAAGGAAGGAAGGAAGGAAGGAAAAGAAGAGGCCACGTGCCAGTCTTTCTTTTTCCTCAGTTGACAGTCACTCTCTTTTTTTTTTTTTCATTTTTTCATCATTCTGCTGATCTTGTCATGTCTACAGCCCTTGTCTTCTTTCCAGTCTTCTTACATCTTCTTCCCCTCCATGGGCTCTATTAGCCAGGAATAATGGTCTCTTTGTATATAGCACTTTTCTCAACAAGGGTTGGGCCAAGTGACCCTTTTACCCATGGGCTGGGCCTCCTCCATGTGGTGGTTGGGCAGCCTCTGGACTCACCCACCCAATCAGTTTCTCCCCTTGGGCTTTGCCAGTCCCTCTTCTTCTAATAAGACTTTCTCCTGCCCCCTTACTTTATTTTCATTCACTCGTAAAAATTAGGAAGCTCTTTTGGCTCCCTTTAGAACCAAAATTCAACAAGCCAAAATGAGTGAAAATAAAAGCAAGACAGTAATTGATTCAAAAGAGATTACAGGGACAGCTAGGTAGCTCAGTGGATAGCGTTCCAGGTCTGGAGATGGGAGGTCCTGGGTTCAAACATTTCCTCATTATGTGATCCTGGCCAAATCACTTAACACCAATTGCCTAACCTTCACACTCTTCTGCCTGGGCACCAATATTTAGTATTGATTCTAAGATAGAAGGTAAGGGGAGTGACAGAGACAGAGACAGAGACAGCTAGAGACAGAGGAGAGAGACAGACAGACAGAGATTATAGTGGAACTAAAGGAACAAGAGACGTCCATTTAAACCAAGTGGGTTGTGTAAAGAGTTACAGGTAGAACAGGAATCAGGTCCATGAAACTCCTGCCTTGGCCTACTGGAAAGTACGAGATTGGGCCAGAAACACCCCAGATCTGTCATTCCTTGACTGGTGCTTCCCAGTAGGCCCTACCTCGTCTTCATCATGCCCTGTTGGGCAAATGGGTGCTAACAGCTGTATCACTGGTTTGTTATTGTTGTTCAGTTATTTTCAGCCTTGTCTGACTCTTTGTGACCCCATTTGGAGTTTTCTCGGCAAAGATACTGGGGTGGTTTGCTACTTCCTTCTCTGGGTCATTTTACAGATGAGGAAACAGAGGCAACCAGGGTCAAGTAAGTTGCCCAAGGTCACACAGCTAGGCAGTGTCTGGAGCCAGATTCGAACTCAGGAGGATGAATCTTCCTCATTGCTGCCCTTCAGAGGACACAATTCCACCTGGGGTCTTTCTGAAACTGAGTCACGGCAAGCTAAGGGGTAATGAGCCTTGGCTTCATTTCTATTCATTTCCGGATTTTTTGGAGCACTAACAGCCCAGTTCCAGGTAAACCCGCCTCTTGACAATATTAAAAATAAGAGCTGCCATTTCTCCCCAACTGTTCAGATATATAAATCAGTCAAGAAGCTCTCTTTAAATGTGCCATTGAGGGGCAGCTGGGTAGCTCAGTGGAGTGAGAGTCAGGCCTAGAGACAGGAGGTCCTGGGTTCAAATCTGGCCTCAGACACTTCCCAGCCGGGTGACCCTGGGCAAGTCACTTGACCCCCATTGCCCACTCTCACCACTCTTCCACCTAGGAGCCAATACACAGTATTGACTCCAAGGAAGGTGAGGGTTTAAAAAAAAAAAATGTGCCATTAACTATGCTGGACTCCGAGAATCTGAAACAAATGGAAGACGCCTCGCCCTTGAGGAGCAACTTATCGGGCAAGATCAAAAAGGCGAAAATGAACTCCTGCTTGGACAGGCCAATTGGCCAGCTGCTTCAAGGGCTGCTTTGGGCTGCAGGGCCAGATGTAAAGTGCTTTCTCTGGGCTCAGGGTTCTCTTTCCACTCACTCAACTATCCATCTGATCTCCCTAAAGGACAAGCCTGAGCATGTCTGTCCCCATCTGGCCCATTCAATCAACCTCGCTGGCTCCCTATTACCTCCAGGATCAAACAGAAAATCCTCTGCTTGGTAGACAAAGCCTTTAACAAGCTGTCCCACAAACACACTCGTTTCCAGTCTTCTTTTTTTTTTAAACCCTCACCTTCCATCTAAGAATCAATATGGTGCATTGATCTCCAAGGCAGAAGAGTGGTAAGGGCTAGACAATGGGGTTAAGTGACTTGCCCGGGGTCCCACATCTAGGAAATGTCTGAGGCCAGATTGGAACCCAGGACTTCCCGTCTCTCTATCCTCTGAGCCACTCAGCTGCCTCTCACTCCTTTCTAGTCTTCTTACATCTCACCGGGCACAAATGCTTTTTGATCCAGTGACAGTGGCTTCCTCAGTGTTCCTTGCATAAAACACTCCATCTCCCAATCCAGGCATTTTCTCTGGCCATCACATTCTTGGACTGCTCTCCCCTTCTCATCAGCACCTCCTATAGCTCCCCTGGCTTCCTCCCAGAAGCAGCTCAAATCCCACCTTGTGCAAGAAGCCTCTCCCCTTTCAGCCCTGGGGATTCGCCCAATTTGTGCTGGATAAATCTGATTAGTGCTTCGCTGCTTTCACCTCAGCTCCCCCATTAGACTGAGAGAAGGGATGATTTTTTTGCCTTTCTGTCTCCCCAGCACTTGGCAAAGTGCCTGGCACACAGTAGGCATTCAGTAAATGTTTGCTGACTGACTACTAGCTGGTTTTTTTCCTCAAAACAACCTTGAGTGGGAGGTGCTATTATCAGCCCAATTTTACAGATGAAAACACTGAGGCTAAGAAAGGTGATATATTTTATTCAGGGTCACACAGCTAGCAAAGGGCTGAGGCAGAATCTGCACTCCAAGCCCAGCCCCCTATCTATCCTGCCCCCCCCATCACTGCTTCTCCTCCCCCTTCATGCCTCGGTGCTCCACTATTCATTTTCAAACAGATATGATGCCTCCAGAGTGACCCATTTGTGTGGTCACAGGTCAGAGGGTGCCCCACTGGAGGATGGAGGAATGATGGTCTCCTACCACCTGAGCAGCAGGTTCCACCAAGCCCAAACCAGACACACACCCAGAGCAGACAGGCTCAGTCTCTTTAGAAGAAGATGATGAGGGGGCAGCTGGGTAGCTCAGTGGATGGAGAGTCAGGCCTAGAGACAGGAGGTCCTGGGTTTGAATCCAGCCTCAGACACTTCCCAGCTGTGTGACCCTGGGCAAGTCACTTGACCCCCATTGCCCACCCCTGACCACTCTTCCACCTAGGAGCCAATACACAGAAGTTAAGGGTTTAAAAAAAAAAAAAAAAGATGATGAAGGACTTCACAGGCTAACAGATTGGGAGGCCAGACCCAGAGGTCACAGAACCAACCACCACGTGGCTGAGGCCCAGAGTGTCCAGAACTGGACAGAAGAGCTGGTCCTGCTGGGCCCAGGCCTTTTGCCTCAGGACACAGCAGCTTTGTCATTTCTCTAGCAACTGATGGTCCCAGTCTGTCTCCCGCTTCTTCCAAGAATACTCGAGGCCTCAGTTCTGCCAACCAACTCATTCTGTCAGTCTGTGTCCAGTTCAGAGCAGACAGCCAGTGAATAAGGCCTGGACCAAGAGGTGGCCTCAGCTAATGAGCTCCCCAAGAGAAAACTCTCTCCCAATGCAGACTGGCTCCTGCTAGCACTTTGGGGTCTCAGAGAGTCTCTAGGGGGGACTTAGAGGCGAAGGGAGTTACTGGGGGTCGGAGGTGGGATTTGAACCCTGTTCTTTCTGATTGCAAGCTGCCTCTCAACGACAGTAGCAATAATAGTAGCTGACATATATAGAACTTTAAGGTTCACAAAGTATTTTAGGCACATTTCATAAAGGTAAAGGACACAGCATTACTATCCTCATTTTATAGAAAAAGAAAACGGGGCTCAACGTGGTTAAGTGACTTGCCCTGGGTCACACAGTCACTTTGCCCAGGATGGATTTGAGCCCTGCTCTCTAGCCATTCCCATATGCTCTTTACTCTATGTACTGGGGTGGGGGGAGATCTGCAGGACAAGTTGGCTGGGTCCCAGCTGTCTCTGATACAATCTTCCCAAGAAGGACTCCAAGAAGCCAGTCAGTTCTCCTCTTTCCCAGGGACTTGTTATGGGGGGGGGGGGAGTGGAGGGGGGCTGTGGTTCTTTGTTCTCTTTAGTTCAGGTGACTTGGCATTCAAAGCTCTAAGCTCACCAGGTGGGGTTTTAAACCCCAAAAAGAAAACAGCCCTTATGGCCAAAGGCTGCCTGGACACCCATTGGCTTCTCTGACCCATGGACCCATCCCCTCCCTCCCATTTAAGTCTCAGCTGTAGCTCCCCCCCCCCCTCTCTATTTATCAATGACTTGGCTGGAAGCCTGGAAGTCCCATTTGTCCCAGATGCCAATGGCATAGACATGGGAGGGGATCAATAAGGAGCTGATGCCAGAATTCGACTCCACAAATACCTCATTAAGCCACAACTTCAGTTCTCAAACATTATGGTCTCCGAAGCCCTTTACGCTCTTTACTGTTTGTTTGGTTGCGGACTGTTGGACACAACCCATAGAAACAAAAGCACTTTGGGGAGGATGCCACAATAATCTTTATGGGTATAAAGGGATCCTAAGACATTTCCTGACTGTGTGACCCAGGGCAAGTCACTTAACCCCCATTGCCTAGCCCTTACTGCTGTCCTGCTTCGGGGGTTAAGTGACTTGCCCAGGGTCACACAGTCATTATTAGGAAAATACTTTTGAGGGGACAGCTGGGTGGCTCAGTGGATTGAGAGCCAGGCTTGGGGACAGGACCTTCCTTGCTGTGTGACCCTGGGTAAGTCACTTAAGCCCCTTTGCCTAGCCCCACCAGTCTTCTGCCTTAAACCCCATACACAATATTGATTCTAAGAAGAAAGGGAATTTTTTTTTTAAGGAAAAGAAGACCCTGCTGAGCTTGTGGACCTTTTGAAGGAGTGTCAGGGACCCAGAGGGACACTCTGAGAAGTGCCAGGCCGGGTCAATGAGTCACAGAGACGAAGAGAAAGTTTCCTAGACAAAATGCGAAGTCTTATACCTGGGTTCAAAACGCCAACTTCCCAGTATGAGATGGCTGAGGGGAAGACAGAGCTGAGCTAGCCAAGATCTGAATACCGGCCCCCTCCCCCGCCCAGACAGCCAGGTTCTCCGGGGCAGCGCAGAGAGAGGGAAAAGGAGAATAATGCGGGCTGTGCCCCGCTCACACCTCATCTGGGGGCCGCGGCGCACTGTAGGAAGGCCGGGGAGGGGCCTGGAGGCTCTGCCAATCCCTCCCCCACACACCCCCAAAGCCAAAAAGCCCGGCTGAAGGCGCCAAGCCTTGAGCGGCCCAAAGAGAGACCCCAGGCAGAGGGGGAGGGTCGCCGCTCACGACCTGAACGGCCCGCGTGTCCGTCTGTCCCGCGAGAGAGGAACCGGGCCAGCGAGGCTTGGCCTCGTGCCCCAGAACAAGAAGCAAAGGAGTCCCGGGCGAGCGGGCACCAGAGACTAAACTAAACTAAAAAGCGGCCAACGAGGAGAAAAGCTCCCAGGTGGGATGGGCCGGCCCCGAGGCCGCGGGGTACCTGCCCCGCCCCCAGCTCCGCCCCCTTCCCCTCCTGTTTAAGCCAAAGCGGGAGTGCTGGGAGGCTGGTGAGGGAAAGCTCCAGGCTTTATCCAGCCCTTCGAGGGCTCAATCCCTTCCGCCCCGAAAACGCTCGGATTCTCTCGGATTCGGGAAGCCACTCCTTCCCTGCCCAAAGATGCTGTGTCCGGAGCATCCTGGGAAACTCCTGACACTTCCCCAAACCTTAGCCCCGGGCCGCGCCCCGGGAGCTGGCCCAGGACTCGAAGGTCCCCTTCCTCCTCCGGCAGGACGGGCCGGCTCGTCTTTGAGGGGCTCAGACAGGGTCCGGCCTCGGCTCCCAAATCGCCCTGGCTGGGGAAAGGGGTCAGCCTCGCTCTGGAGTCAGGGAGCCAGAAGGAGGCGGCCCGGGTGAATCAACAAACACAAAAGGTTCTGGGGGTGCATCTGGGAGCCCCTGCAACGCCGGGGGTACATACCACCCAGGCAGCCACTGCACCGGGGAGGGGAGGACAAAAAAATAGGGAGGAATCCAAGTCCGTTGGGACCGCTACCTCTACAAGATCTCGCTCAGTTCCAGGCAGACTGCCCTGTGCCTCAGTTTCCTCATCTGTAAAATGAAGGGGGGTTGGACTGACCGGGAATCCCTGAGGGGACTCTCTTAGCCTCCCTCTCAGGTAAGGCCTTGGCCTTCCAACGGGGCAGTCCTCTTCAGCTGGCGGAGCCCCTTCGGAGAAGGCACCGCCGTGTCCTCCTCCCAGCAGCCCACCCCGCGGTGCGGAGCGGCTGGCTCTCGGTCTGAACCTCTGCCCTGCGGGGAGCTCACTCCCTCTGACCTCCCTCTGAGGGCCCAACGAAGCCTCTGGCCCCAGCCGGGAAGAGGGAAGTGCCCACCCGGTCTCCAGAAAGCTTCGGCTCCAGAGCCCCCCCGAGAGGCTGCTGGCAGAGCCCGGCCAGCCCCGGGGGGGGCCGCCCAGCCCCACCGCCTCAGGGCCCTGGCCCTGGCCGAGCCGGGAGGGAGGGAGAACCGAAGCTGGAGAGCGCCGCCCCGCCGCCCAGCTGGGATGTGGGGACCGGGGGCCGGGGGCCGCCAGGGTGGGATTGGCGGTGGAGCCGGAGACCGGTACTCACCAGCGGGTGTTGTCGTGGAAGTGCTGGAGCACCGCGTAGCCGAAGAAGGAGCCTGGGGGGCCCTGGAAGAGCACGGCGCGCTCCGGGG
>NW_025399993.1:0-3276 GCF_016433145.1 Gracilinanus agilis
CTTCCCTTCCCTTCCCTTCCCTTCCCTTCCCTTCCCTTCCCTTCTGTCTTAGTATTAATTCTAAAACAGAAGAGTGGCAAAGGCTAGGTGTGTGGAGAGAAAAGAATTAATTTGTTCCTCTCAGGATGGGATTCCATTAGAGAAGGAAAACCTGTTTAGGAGTTCAGAATAACATCTCAAGAACATTTTGTTATTGCCATAGACCCAATGGGTTGGGAGATCTCTTATCTCAAAGAAAGTAAACCATTGGGCTATCCTACCTCCTATCTCCTCTGACCTTTAGAGGTTAGAAGAGCTATTCCTAAGGACAGAGCTACCTCTTTATAACCTCCTCCCCCCCTGGTGGAATTTGTTTTAGGACTCATGCTGTGGGGAAGTTTGGGGGAATGAATCATGTTGCTTTATAATTTGTTGCTTTTTGACTGGGTGGTCTTTTGTGCCTAGATTGAAAATTCAGCTCCCAGACCATGCACGGACATCGAACAGAGTGGGTCGGGGTTTGCGTCAGGAATCTATAAAATGCTTGAATTTGCACCGATGTGTGGGGCGTAACCATTAGAGCATGACCCCTTCTCATGAGAAAGATTAAATCTGGCTTCTGTTCACTTAAACGGTCTCTATTTCTTTAAGCCATATCATCTCGTACACTAGGTACTAGTAATTAAGTGACTTGCCCAGCATCACACAGCTAGGAAGTGTCCAAGGCCAAATTTGAACACAGGTCCTCCTGACTCTAGGCCTAGTACTCTATCCACTGTGCTACCTAGCTGTGCCTGGCTTAAGCTTTCTAAGTCCTTTGACTGTAGTACTTTATGGGGGGAGGGAACCTCCTGTTGCCCCCCAGGACCTAATTCTGAAATTCTCAACCTCTTGAACTCAGATTACCATTAGGGCTGGAAAGATCCATTTCTCAAAGCCCATGCTGAGGGGAAAAACATACAAACAAACAAAGAAAACCAAAATAAAACAAAAAACAAACCCAGAACATAGAAGCTGGAAGTCAAGGAATCAGGCTTGCCTAGGCAAACATATTATAGACATTTTGGATTTTTTCAGGCCCTTCACCAGGCTTTCAGTAAACTTATCATTGAGAAATGGTCCAATCCGCCTCGTTACTTACATCTTTCCCTCTTTCCCCATTCTGTTGAACTTGTG
The DNA here is from genome assembly GCF_016433145.1 of Gracilinanus agilis. Taxonomy (NCBI): domain Eukaryota; kingdom Metazoa; phylum Chordata; class Mammalia; order Didelphimorphia; family Didelphidae; genus Gracilinanus; species Gracilinanus agilis. The sequence continues at coordinate 1,156 of NW_025399993.1, forward strand.
CCTCCTGGTTTTTTTTTTCAGATGGAGATCCTGAAATCTGATCCTAGATCATATTTCTTTGGACTTTGTTCTTACTCTTAGTACTCATCGTAGTTCTGCTCTGGATTCAGCCTTCTGCTTCTCAACTCAGCAATCCGTATTCCTGTTACTGACTAATTGTATATTTCTGGCTGCCCATTTAGACTTTAGCAAAATTGAAGGTAGAAGGGGCAAAGGTAGAGACAAGAAATGTAAGAGACTCAAATATACAAGGAGCTAAATTAACTGTACAAAAAAATCAAGCCATTCCCCAATCGATAAATGGGCAAGGGACATGAATAGACAATTTTCAGATAAAGAAACCAAAAGTATCAATAAGCACATGAGAAAGTATTCTAAAATCTCTAATAATTAGAGAAATGCAAATCAAAACAACTCTGAGGTATCACGTCACACCTAGCAGATTGGCTAACATGACAGCAAAGGAAAGTGGTGAATGTTGGAGGGGATGTGGCAAAATTGGGACATTAATGCATTGCTGGTGGAGTTGTGAACTGATCCAACCATTCTGGCTGACAATTTGGAATCATGCTCAAAGAGCTATAAAAGAATACCTGCCCTTTGATCCAGCCATACCCCTGCTAGGTTTATACCCCAAAGAGATCATAGGGAAAAAGATATGTACAAAAATATTTATACCCACGCTCTTTATGGTGGCAAAAACCTGGAAAATGAGGGGATGCCCTTCAATTGGGGAATGGCTGAACAAATTGTGGTATATGCTGGTGATGGAATACTATTGTGCTCAAAGGAATAATAAATAGGAGGAATTCCATGTGAATTGGAAAGACCTCCAGGAATTGATGCAGAGTGAAAGGAGCAGAGCCAGAAGAACATTGTACACAGAGACTGATACACTGTGGTAAAATAGAATGTAATGGACTTCTGTACTAGCAGCAATGCAATGACCCAGGACAACTCTGAGGGATTTATGGAAAAGAAAACTAGCCACACTCAGAGGGAGAACTACAGGAGTGGAAACAGAAGAAAAACAACTGCTTGAACATATGAGTTGATGTGAATATGATTTGGGATGAAAACTCTTAACAACCACCCTAGTACAACCATCAATAATATGGAAATAGATCTTGATCGATGACACAAGAAGAAACCAGTGGAAATGCACATCAGCTAAAAAATAAAATTATTTAAAAAAAGATGTAAATGAGGCATTCCATAATTGAGAGTGATTCTGAAGTTTTATATAACTCAACTACATTAAAAAAAAAAACACAAAAAAAACCCTCTTACCTTCTGTCTTAGAATTGGTTCCAAGGCTAGCTCTTATAGGGCTAGGCAACTGGGGTTAAGTGACTTGCCTGAGTCACATATTTAGGAATGGGAGGTCAGCTTTGAACCCAAGACCTCCATTCTCTAAGACTGTCTCTCTACTGAACCTCCTAGCTGCCTCTTAATTGTATTTTTAAAGGCCAAAATAGGCAATGAACTTGACCTGAGATCACAGACTGCCTCATTACCTATGTCTCCAGCTGCTCATTTACTTAAGATCCCGAAGTATTCCGGGAAATATACTGGAGTAGCCACCATAACTTACAGTGAAGTCCCTCTCTGAGAGAACCCAGTGTGAAAAATTAATATTGAATTGGGATATTTTCTCTGAAATGATTTTCAGCCACCCTAAAAAAGTTTGATTTTAGGGCTCAAGTTTAATTGATTTCTCCCCAGGCTATGTTGGGTCCTCCCTTCTTTTGCCTACAGGTAAAAACTGGGAGGATGGAGACCAACTCTGTTTTATCTGTAAACAAGAACTCTCTTAGAAAATAAGATCAGCCTGCTTTAGTCACCATGCTGCTTATGCTAGGAAACTCCAAGTGTCTTGGCATCCAGAAGACCTGCCTCTTGTCCTGATTAAAGTCTGAGCCCTCCAATAAGAGAGGTCCTGAAGGGGACATCACCAAGAGCATAAATTGATAGAGGGGACAGGATATTGGGGCTTTTTCCAGGAACTGTGGACTAAGAAAGCCATTGGCTAAGGTTCTACCTCTCTCAGCTAGCCAGTCAAACAGCTTGTGCTTCTCTCTGTCTCCCTCCCTCTCTCCCTCTCTCTCTCCCTCCCTCTCT
>NW_025399994.1:0-7212 GCF_016433145.1 Gracilinanus agilis
AGACCCATTTCCAAATTGTTGATAGTTGCATTGGTGTGGTAGTTTCGATCCCCAATCATGTCCTCATCAACCCATGTATTCAAGCAGTTGATTTTTTTCTGTGTTTCCTCTCCTGCTGTTCTTCCTCTGAATGTGGGTAGCGTTCTTTACCATAAATCCCTCAGAATTGTCCTGGGTCATTGCATTATTTTATATCTTATTTTACTAAAATTATTGATAATTTCAACAACTTTTTAGTTGACTTTCTAAGATTTTCCACGTATACCATCATATTATCTGCAAAAAGAGATAGCTCTATTACATCTTTGCCCATTTTGATTCTTTAATTTTTTTCCCTTCTCTTATTGCTATTGATCATGTTTTTAATACTATGTTAAATAAAATTGGTGATAATGGGCATCCTTTTATCACATCTGATCTTATTGGGAAGGCTTCTAGCTTATCTCTGTTACAAATAATATTTGCCCTTGATGTTAGGTAGATCCTTAGTATCATTTTAAGAAAAATTCCATTTACTCCTTTGCTTTCCAGTGTTCAGGAATGATTGTTGTACTTTTATCAATGGCTTTTTCTGCATCTATTGATTATAAGCATGATTTTTTTATTATTTTGTTATTAATGTCATCAATTATGTTGATAGTCTTCCATATGTTAAACCATTCCTGCATTATTGGTATAATTCTATTTAGTCACAAAATATAATCTTTGTGATATATTGTTGCAGTTTCCTAGCTAGTATTTTATTTAGGATTTTTGCATCATCATTTATTAATCAAGCTGATCTATAATTTTCTGTTTTTGCTCCTTTAGGTTTAGGCATCAATACCATATTTGTTTTATTAAAGGAGTTGGTTTAACTTTCTCATATAAGAAATGAACAATTGGATCTTGTCAGATCTCTAATAATTGGTCTTTCATGTTTACCTTCTTATAATTCTTGTAGATCAAGTTTTCTACTGAGTTATTCCCCCCAGCCCCCAAGAATAGTTGAAGTACCTTTAGTTTTTTTTTTTTTAACCCTTAACTTCTGTGTATTGGCTCATAGGTGGAAGAGTGGTATGGGTGGGCAATGGGGGTCAAGTGACTTGCCCAGGGTCACACAGCTGGGAAGTGTCTGAGGCCGGATTTGAACCTAGGACCTCCTGTCTCTAGGCCTGACCCTCACTCCACTGAGCTACCTAGCTGTCCCCCCTACCTTTAGTTTTAAATATCCATTTTCCCCTTGTCTAATAATGCTCAGCTTTGCTAGGTATATTATCTTTGTTTGTAACCCAGTTCCTTTTTCCTCTTTGAAATATTGTATTCCATGCCCATGGTTCTTTTAATGTTGAAGCTGCTAAGTTTTGTTATTCTGACTGTAGCTTCATAGTACTTAAATTGCTCCCCCCCCCCTTGTTGTTTGTAGTATTTTCTCCATAACTTGGGAGTTAAGACAACTTAGCAGTTATATTCTTGTGCATTTTCACATGAGTCTCTTTGAGGTGGTGATTGGGTGGATTCTTTCAATTTTTATTTTACTCTCTCATTCTAGAACTTCCAGGCAACTTTCGTTAATGATTTCTTAAGAGTATGGTGTCTAAACTCTTTTCTTCATAACTTTCTGGAGGTCTCTTCTCAATATATTTTCCATGTCAGTTGTTTTTGTAATGTTTTATATTAATCTCTTCTATTATTTCATTCTTTTTATTTTCCTTGTTGCCTTAAGTCATGAGTTTCCTCTCACTGACTTCTAATTTTTAATGAATTTTCTACTGTGATTTTTTGCATCTCTTTTTCCAATTGGGTGATCTTTTTGGGGTGATTTTTTTCTTCATATTTTAAGACACTTTATCTTACCAATTACATGTAATAAGAAGTTCCCACATGTTTTCTGAAGTTATACAATCCAAGTTTTCTTCCTTCCTCCCTTTGCTCCACCTTCCTGAAGATGGTGAATTTTTTTTTTCATGTATTATAATGGATGATGAAGCATAAAAGATAAAGAGGACAACTCTGATATGAAAAAGTAGAGGTGGTAGAGGTGCTAGTTATGGTAGGAGCAAGCGAGAAAAAGGTAGGTGTGAATTTTAGTTGGCATCTTTGACTGAACAAAAAGATGCCCTCTAGCTGTACATTGAGTAGAAACCTAGATCAAGTGTTTTTGGGAGGACATGAACAAGAATGAAATGAGATGGAAAAGTGTGAATGGACTGTGCAAAGAGGAGCTATATAAAGGAAATCAGAGATTGAGTTAGGTAGTGTAGTAAACTAAATTTCATATGGATTATTTGTTTACCATTATATGAATTCCATTAGAAGGACTACAATATCCTCCACAAAATTTAGTTTAGCCATGCCTGTATGGTTGTGTGTGTGTATTGTGGGTGAGCAATCTCAATCACTTATTTTACTTCATATGATAACACAATACATAAAGTCTGTGTCTCTACATTTTACTCATCAGTGGGGTGATTTTCTTGTATTGTTTTCTTAGTTCCCTAGCATCCCCCTCCCAATCCCACTCTTTGGGCTTGTGGCTACTTGGGTTTCTTTTTTTTTCTGTTTTAAAAGTAGTTGTTTTAACTTTGCTAATCTCCCCACAGTAGCCACCTATAGTTGGATTCTTTAATCTTTGGCTTACTCACTTTTTTCCCTCCAAATGTTAGTAGTCAAAGCAATAGACTTGTTAGCTTTATGCTTTAGTCAGGCTCTGTTCCCAGGATGTGTGTGTGGGGTGATGCCTCAGGTTTCAGGATTTGGGGGGGTTATTTCCTAGACCCTACTTAATTCTTCTAATTTCTATTAGTACCAGGTACGGTCCCTGCTCCCATCCCAGTCTGTGATTGACCTCAAGTGCTCCAACTAGAGCCACCTCCACCTTCCCCCCAGTAGTTCTGCCACCACAGGCAGACAGCTCATCTCCCTCCTAGATATCAGCCAGGGACTTGACCCTCCTGTGGTGACCACAGCCCACAGGGTCCCAGCACTTCAGCAAATGCACTGACTGTCATATGCTCCCTCTTCTACTCCTCCTCACCTGCAGCCAAAGCCTGGGACAAGGTTAGCATCTAGTCAGTATGCCTGAACACTTGAAGTCCTCGGTTCAGCAGGCAACCCAGGTGTGAGGGAGTGGGGATCTTTGGAGCCAATGTTGTATCTCATGCAGAACTCTCAGGCTTCACTGCCTATTGACTCCACTGGTATCTGCCACTGGGATACACCAAGGAGATCAAACTGCTCTCCTAGATTGTTCCTGACTGCTCTGCTTCACTCCCAACTCTTCTTGTTCTTTTTTGTTGTTGTTGTTGCTGCTTTTAGCATTGATTCTGTGGGGACATTTCTGATTATTTGTGGGGGAGTCTGGACTGCAAAGCAGTCTCATGTTCTACTCTGCCATCTTTCTATAAATCTCTGCTACATTACATTAAAAAAATTCCACTGCATATTTTATCAGTGTTCAGCAACACACACATTTTATAAAGAGAACTTAAATGTGTTTCTTTAAGTAATATCAATACTCTGAGACTGTAATTTCATTATTTTGAGTGTTCTCTCTGGCGGGGCAATCCAAAATCTGTCATGCTTGCCCATCTTCACAAAAGTTCTCTTACATAACATTTGACACCAATGAAATGAACGTATTAAGGGTCTTCCACACTTTTTCCCCTGATATTGCAAGGCTACACGGAGCCTGTGGGCTATCATTTATTCTTCACTCTCACTACATAAAATCTATTCATCTTTTTTATCATGTCTTTCATGTTTGAAATATTTTCAAAAAGGTAAATTTTAAAAGGGCATGTGTGTTTTCTGAAATGTACTGCAAAAGAATTTTCTATAAAACTATCTTATTCATTTACAAAATATAAATCAGCCATATTTAGTGAATGACTTAACACATATTTGCAATCCTTATCAATTTTTATTTATTTCAGTCACTTATAAGCTTGATACATTGGTCCACATCAAAAAGTAGGAATCATCTGTTTAGCATTCTGTAGAATGAAATTGTAACATCAACCTCACAAACTAATATAGGAGTTGAAAAACAGACATTAAAATAAAAAATGGATTTTCAACTCAAGCCATTCCCAAAAGTACCACCATACAGAAATGTGTGTCTGTGTACATAACTGTAAGAATTCACAATACCATATGCCGACAAATGAGAGTATTTCAGAGTTGGCAGGAACTGAAATGGCATTTAAGTCCAAGCCCCTCATTTTAAAGAAGGGGAAACTGAGGCCCAAAGAGGTTAGTGACTCCTCCATTGTCACATAGCTAGACATGGCATGAAGTGGAATTAGAAGAACCCTGGTCTCCTGGGTCCAGTCCAGTCAAATACTCTACATGATTCCCTTTCTAGGTTTTAACCACTTCTTAATAAATCATCAAACTTTCAGAAGAGGTAAAAAAAAAAAGTTATCCTCTGTCTATGGGAATATTTTTCTAAAACTATGTGTATAAGCATTTCCCCCATTTTAGGGCTTTTGAAGATCATAAAAACTTTCAACTAGCAACTATTCAAGATATTTATATCACCTTAAGACATTTACAAGTAGTGCATAATAATACATAACAATCTAGAGATGATTTCTACCCGTACCATTGTAGAGATAAAGAACTCAGAAAAAATTCTATTATACTTTCAGTGCATTTGTTCCACAGAAATGAGTCAAAAAGGCTAACATTTATATATTAAGCATAAATACTTAAAGAATTTTCAGTGCATATTTTCAAATTTAAAATGGAATGAAATATTTTAACACCACTGTAGTAACATAGCAGAGTGAAAGATTTGTGTCACAATTTCACTTAAATACTACCCACTTTGAAAAATGGTTACAAGTACACACAAAATAGAAAACAAATCAACTTTTAATACATTTTAAATACAACATCCACTTTAAGCCATACCCAAACATTTATCTTAATATAATATGGGTAGTTCCCATATTCTTTTAGTAGGATGGCACAAAAAAAAAAGGTTAATCCATTCGGATCTTCTGATTTGTCATCCTATAAACAATGCCATCGTATCCAGGATCAATGTTCCATAGCCCGTAGGAGATGATGATCACAGCTAAGGCTATGCCCAGCATTAACCAAAGAACTATGTTGAAGACTACTGCATAATTTGCACTGTACCTGTGTGCAAGGTTGTATAGGTTTCCTTTAACTTTCTAAATGTAAATAGGAAAAAAAAGAGAAAAAAGATTTGAATATAAAGTTAACAATTGTATTCAGAAAAATTATAACAACATATCAGGGCAGTTTTACTATTAACCAAAACTGGGGCTGCTGGGAATGTTAGTTTTTAACTCCCAAAGAAATTTCCATTTTCATCAACTGACATATTTTGCATAAATCAAATTTAATATTTGTATTCATTAGGAGGTAATGTTAACATAATTTGAAGTAGGTTATAATCAACAATATATCTTAATTCTCCATTCACCAAATATATTTAATTTTACTTTTAAAATATCAGAGAAGAAAGCTTCCACATAATAATAACCAAGTATAACTGGTAAAAAATTCTTATCAGAATTCAGCTAAATGCCTGCAGATGAACTCATAGCTCACCTTAAAAACCTGAGCTAGTGCTCAGGAGATGTGGTTTGGAAAGGGAATCTCAGCTAAAAGGCATCAACTGGGTGGCTGCTTTTGTTTGGTTCCCTGAATTGAAAGACTCTTCTAAGCCACTGGCAGAAGACTTGACTTATAGATATTTAAATATAGAAATTTAAATTAATAGACGTGCTCAACCTTAAAATTCTCTTCAGAACTAAAGTACATTTATCAGTCAACTCTGGGCTATGAGGGATTTGTTATTTTAATTTCCTTAATTCTACTTCCTAATAGAACTGGCCAGAGAGGAGATTGTGGTTGGCCATGGAGAAGATTGTGTATATGGATGAGTATATATCTGACTTCATCCAAAAATCACATACATATCAACAACTCATTGTTCTGAATGGCTTACAGTATTACTTTTCTAAATGAGTATTTAAAGAATACTAAAGAAATACATAAAAGAAATGAGTATTTAAAAATTAATTGCATATATCATCGTTATGTGTGTTTTCAGTGCCTTTTGGATGCAAACTATTATAATTTGACTCTACATAGTAACTATTTAACTGTGAATGCTCAATATTCAATAAGATTCATAATGCCAGAAATTAATGTAGCAGATGAGAGCAAACTGTTTCCATACCTAAGTCTTAAAAATAAAGGTATTCTATCTAAAGATAGGAAGTCTCCAAGAAAAAATATGTACGCTCACGCTTAATTTCTAATATTATAATTACTCTAGTAATTAAGTATGAACATTAACTTATTGTTTCTGAACCATCTCCCTTTCATTCTTGACCCTAAAATAAAAGGAAAATCAAGTGTTTATCAAACCAAAATCTGGTTCCAATCAAATCATGGCACGAAATCACTGGTATCTTGTAATTCAACAGCTACAGTTAAATATAGTTTCAAATTCTCTAGATGAGAGATTAAAAATAAAATTAAGAAACTCATTTTTCAAAGTTATTAGATTTAATGCATTTAATGGAGTGGCTTCTAAGTGAATTATGATTTGGTTTTTAAAAATGTTTCTCTCTTAATTAGAAAGCAGTATATTTACTTATATAAGCTTACCTTTGGTTTTGTCTGAAGAACAGTTCGTGTCTTTCTCACAAGGGGAGTGTCAAAAGCCTTTACTGTTACTACTTCCACTACTGCATTCCCACCATAAAGGTTATACATCTCATCTGCAAACTTTGAAAGATTACTTATTTTACTATCAAAATTGAATATAAAAGTATAACATGATTTTCTAGGTTACCTCAATAAAAGGAGAAAAGGGATTTGAGAGGAGAGGGAACTGTGAAGCACAACTAGTCAACTATGAAGTTGTTACTGGAAAGGGAGGACAATGAAATCAGGTGGAGGGACTGGAAGTCAGGATGAGGGCACAAACCCAACAAGAATTCCTAGAAGAGTTAAAGCAAGAACTAAAAGAAGAGCCCCCCACTTCCCTCCTCAACTAAAAAAAAACCCACAAGTATTGGTGGTAGGGGGAAAAATTGGAAAAGAATGAGATAACCAAAAAAATTTATGAAAAGAAAATCAATAGCTTAAAAAGAGGTATAAAACATTACTGAAGGGGCAGCTGGGTAGCTCAGTGGATTGAGAGCCAGGCCTAGAGACAGGAGGTCCTAGGTTCAAATCTGGCCT
>NW_025399995.1:0-4902 GCF_016433145.1 Gracilinanus agilis
CAGACAGAAAGGAGAGAGAGAGAGAGAGAGAGAGAGAGAGAGAAGGAAAGAGGAGAAAGGAGAGAGGAGACAGAGGGACAGAGAGAAAGAGAAAGACAGAGAGACAGAGAGAGAGAGAAAGGAGAGAAAGAGAGACAGAGAGACAGACAGAGAGACAGAGAAAGGAGACAGACAGACAGACAGACAGACAGACAGACAGAGACAGAGAGACAGAGAGAAAGGGAGAGGGGGGAGAGGAAGGACAGAAGAGGAAAGAGAGAAGGTGTTAGAGAGAGGGAAGAAGGGAGGGAGGAAGAGAGACACAGAGAAGAGAGTGGGAGATGGAGGAAGGAGAGAGAGAGAGAAGGAAGGAGGGAGGAAGGGAGGAAGGCAGAGAGGCAAAGAAAGGTTGACAGAAAGAGAGAATAGAATAACAATAGCGGCGATTATGAGCTGGAGAAGATGGGAGAGGATGGGAAATGAGGAGTATTCAGACTCTTCCTACCTCTACTAGTGAGTAGAGCAGGTATGAGACAAAACAGTACTGGAAAAGATACCAAGGGCAGCAATATCATCAGGAGAGGAGGAAGCAGTTCTCAGGCAGTTTCTGAAGATGGGAGGCAATAGAGGAAAAGGTTTAAGGAAAGGAAATTCCTTCATTCCGGATGGAAGGCCCAGAGAACCCAGAGCAAGGGGCCAGTGGATCTGGAGCAGGAGAACCTTGTGAGAAGAGGGCTGAGGGGGATGGGAGTGACGGATGGGACAGCTGAAGTTAAGGGGGTGAGAGGACAGCCACCCCGGGGTGTGGTTCTTTAGGAGTCAAGGGTTCCTGGGCTGGGGAGGAGGCAGAGGGGTTAGGAGTTGGCTAACGGATGGGCAGATGAGAGGGCTGCAAAGGCGTGTGATCAGATGAGAAGATCTGAGCTCTCCCTGTGCCCTGGCAGCATCAGGCTGCACTAGGCGGGTAGCAGCCTGGCCTGGCAGCTCTGGGTCTCCTCCTCAGTCAGCTGTTATCTCTTTGTTTATCAGTTTCTCTGCTGATGTTTTTCCTGTGGCGGCCCTTCCTTCTTCTCATCAATCTTTTCCTTTCTGTCGGTTCAGGGCTGTTGCGCTCCTCCCCCTGCCCTGGCTGCCAGTCCTTTGTTCCCTCAGACCACCAGGGTTGGGGAGGGCCTGGGGCCCCGAAGGGGTAAAGGTGGCTTGTGGGGACACTGCCACCAGGAGCCTCTGGGAGGCCACAGGAATTGGCCCTGTTCAACACTTTCGTCCTTCTGGACTCCACTCTCCAGTCTTCAGTCCTTAAGCTAACGAGAGACGGTAATGGCTGGCTGAGGAGTTGGGGGGGGCTCCCCCAGGTCCCCTCGGTTTTCTATTCCTTTGGAAAACAAGCAGATTAGACTCGCGGATCTCAAAGGTTCGTTTCAGCTCCAAATCTATGATCCTATGTGGGACACTGAGTAAATCACTGGGTCTGAATCCTGTCTCAGACGCTGGCTAGCTGGGTGACGTCGGGCCCGGCACTGGGCCTTTACAAGTACCCTTCAGTAAAGTGAAGTGGTTGGACTGGCTGGCCTCCTAGATCCCTTCCAGGCCTGGATCTGGGATCCTATGTGTGACCCTGGGCAAGTCCCTTCATTGTCCTTGGGCCTCACTTTGCCCCTCTGGGAATGGAACTGGATGGCGTCCAAAGAGTGATCAAATAAACGACACTCCCGAGGAGATTCTGAGAAGTCTCAGCTCTTGGATCTTTTCTCCACCTTCCTCTCACTCCTTCTTTTGGCTGCCTGTTTCCTCTTGAACTTTTTAAAATAGTTGTAAGGGGGCCCCACACTTCTGGGCTCCTCCCTCCTCCACCACCATCTCCTCCCCTGGGCTCCCCTCTCCTCCACAGCTGCTTTCCTTCTGCTCAAGCCTCAGGGCTGGTCTCTTTCATGGGCCCCAGTTCACCCTGGGAGTGGGGCTCCCCTTGGGACACTGCCAAGGGGAGAACTCTGAAAACTGATGCTTAAAACTGCAACCACCCTGAGGGACACTGGGCCCCCCGGGGGCGTGCTGAGGGAGGGGGGAAGAGAGGCAGCAGCAATGGACTGACAAGCCCATCTTTAGTTATTCTTTCTGCAAGAATTATCTCCTTTCAATGTTCCTCTTTTTAGTGTGGCTGCTTTCATTCCAGAATCTTCTGCAAGCATTTAAGTGCTTACTATGTGCCTACTATAGCACTGTGCTAAGCCCTGAAGATACAAAGAAAGGCATGATGGGATGTTTTTCTTGTTTATCTGGAATGGTGAAAGGGGAGGGGGGAGCTATTCCCTAGGGTGCCTCTCACTGTCATTTTCCCAGAGTTCTCATAGGATCATAGACTTAGACCTGGAAAGGGCCTTCCTTAGAGATCCAGCCTCTTAACTGAAAGATGAGGAAACTGAGGCCCAGGGAGGTTAAGGAATTGCTTGGGGTCACAGCTACTAGGTATCTGCCGCTGGATTTGAACTCGGATTTTCCTGCCTCTGAGCCCAGCTGGCTATCCAGTATACTGGCTCTTCTCTGTTCCTTCCCAGACTCATCCCTACCCTAGAGACCTCAGCATGCTCCTTCTTGCCTCCCAATGAATCCTGCCCTCTTCATCTGATCTCTTCCTCTTCTCCTGACTCCTGGAGGAAAAGGAGCCCAGTTCATGGAGTCCTCCATTTGCACTCAGCCTTTGGGCTCAGAGCTTTCCTAGACTCTACTTAGCACAACCTTACTCTGGGCCTCACACCTCACTTTTCTCCCTTTCTAGTCTTCGTGTCCCCTGCTCGATCCTAAATGTCCCCTCCTTTTCGCAAGCTTCGGGCACCCTCAGACTGGGTCAAAGGCCCACTGTTCTCCTTAGAAGAACCCCTCACTATTCTTCCCCTTTATTGGTCGAAGAACCCCTGAATCGTCATAGGACGATAGCCTCTCTGATTCAGACTGTGCCAGGCTCTTCACTCCAGTCCCTTACAGAAGGCTCCCTGGTTCCTCTGGGCTACTAGGTGCCTCAGTTTCTCTCTGTAGGACCCCACAGCCGTGATCTACTGTCATCTACTTCTATTCCATATAAGCTACATATTCCCTAAAAAGGACGATGTCTGGGGACAGCTAAATGGCTCAGTGTATCGAGAGTCAGGCCAGGAGATAGGAGGTCCCGAGTTCAAATGTGGCCTCAGACATCTCCTAGCTGTATGACCCTGGGGAAGTCACTTAACCCCAATTGCCTAGCCTTCACGGCTCTTCTGCATTGGAACCACTACCTAGTACAAACTCTAAGAGAGGAGATGTGGGTTGTTTTTTTTTTAAAGCATCCAGCGTCGGATGGATGCAGATCAAAGCACGATATCTTTCCCATCAGTGTATTTATGGCTTTATTTTGGAGTTTGGGTTATGTATGAGTGTGCTCCTACCACAATGACCAGGACGGAGGTGGCTTTGGCATGATAATAAAAATAAACTGTTTCAAAAAAGCAGCCAGGGAGGATCAGAGGGAGAAGAGACAAGGAGTGGTTGATGAGGGTCCCAAAGGCCTACGTGGAGGTGTTGGTCCATATTTTTTTTTGGTTCCTTTTTTTTTTTTTTAATTTTAAACCCTTAACTTCTGTGTATTGACTTATAGGTGGAAGATTGGTAAGGGTAGGCAATGAGGGTCAAGTGACTTGCCCAGGGTCACCCAGCTGGGAAGCGTCTGAGGCTGGATTTGAACCCAGGACCTCCTGTCTCTAGGCCTGGCTCTCAATCCACTGAGCTACTCAGCTGCCCCCTGTTGGTCCATATTTAACAGCAGCAGAGAGGTCAGCAAGTCTTCTGGGGTGAGTGTCCAGGACGTCATAGAAAACCTTTCAAGTCTGCGCAAGCTAACCTCTCTGACTTAGCACTTCCCATGATCTACGGGGGCAAATCCGATATCGCTCTGAAGAACCGCAAGGGAGATTGCTCAGGAAGTCTCGAGCACTACTGGCCTTGAAGGCAAGGGATGAAGAAGAGAAAAGGGGACTTGGGGAGTGAATTGCTTTGGTTAAAGAGGGGATGTCTGAGAATTCGAACTCTGGACCAGGCCTTAAAGTATGGCGGTGGCACACACCTGGCCTAAATGGGCTATTTCTTAGACAGGCTGGTAAGAAGGCACTGGAAAGGTAACCTTGAAAAAGGCGGAGGAGGAAAGGGTGCCTGGGTACCTCTACGAAGTTAGATGCTATTTAGACCATTTGTGGTGAAGGAAGAGGAATCCTAGTGGAGACCTCCAACACACCCCGCCCTCCTCCCCCCACCTTATCCTGAGGTTCACCGGAGACAAAACCCAACAGTTTACCATCATTGGTAAAACTCCTGGCCTCCAGTGTCTATACACAAATGGCCAAAGTTTAGGCAACAAGCAAGGCGAGCTGGAGGATGAGGGAAATCAGACCCCCCTGAGGTGTCCCCGAGACTGTGCCGGGCCCATGGTGCGGAATGCGCAGGCTTTAATTCAGAAGAAGCAGGAGTGATAAAGGGGATGGGGTGAGTGGTAGAACATTGTACATTAAGGAGACAAATTTATGCAGTGATAGCCTGGACAGAACAAGGAAATATATGAAGAGTTTGAGAAACAGATCACGAACCTGGCCCAGAAGGATGATACAGCAGTGCTGAGAGCCTTCAATTATCCAGACATCTGTTAGAGCTCTCTCTCTGCCAAAAGCAGAGCAGTTAATTTCATCCTTCAAAAGGTGGAGGAAACAACAAGGGGAAATTCGGTACTGGATCTGATTCTCACTAACACAGAGGAAATGGTTGCTAGGGCGAAAATGATAGGAACCCTGGGGAAGAGTCACTGTTCCCTCTTAGAAAGGAAGGGGGGAAGGATGGAAGGGAGAGAGGGAGGGAGGGGAAGGAAGGAAGGGAGGGAGGAAGGAAGGGAGGGAGGGAGGGAGG
>NW_025399996.1:0-3635 GCF_016433145.1 Gracilinanus agilis
CTCCGTCCCTCCCTCCCTCCCTCCCTCCCTCCCTTCCTTCCTTCCTTCCTTCCTTCCTTCCTTCCTTCCTTCCTTCTCTCTTCTTTCTTTCTTAAAATTTGGACACTTGCCTTTCTTTAGTTCTCCTGTTTCTTTCCATTTTTTAAAAAGGAAGAACATGAAACTATTGACCACAGTTCACCATAACTTACAATAACATAAACAATATATATAGTTGTATGACATTCTAACAACTAAAAGTTTTTTTTTGTTGCCAGAATTCTATGGGACCAGGGACTAAAATACTAAAAAGGCTGGCCCTATGCATTTAAGGGGTGGGTGGGCTGGAATAAGGAAGGAAATACATCCCTGTCATTAGTACAGAAGACTACAAAAGTACACTGGCAAGTCTGTTTGCTCATTTATGCCCACAGTGAAAAAAATGTAACTGCTAAAAATCTACCCTTACTGGAAGAATATTAAGATTCCAGCAGATGGGGATGTTACTCCATGATTAAAAGAAGACTTTTTGGTTAGTAAAATAGGACGGGACACCCCTTCTTTTCAAAGTAGAATGTCTACATTTTTCTCTTTGAAAATCAAGGCAAACATTTTTCTATTTTTAATCTTTAGGTAAACAAGTTTTGGCAGCATTTACCCCTGTTTCTAAATTAGGAATGAAAGTTTTCAGAATGTTGCCATCAGCAAATGAGAATTTGGATTCTGGGATTATGCAAAAAACTTTTATTATGACTGATGGAAAAGAGTTGCTTTCTACCCTAACTCTGCCCATCTGAATTACCTTCAATGAGAATTTGGGGAGGGAGTCTTCTATTTTCCTTAGATTCTTCTAAGAGAAATTTGAAGTTATTTTCTCACCCTATGTCAATGCAGGACCCCCTTTTTGTCCATAGGGAAGATGCTTATTACCATGGAAACAGATAGAGGACATTCTCAGAATAGCTCTTCATCAATAGCCCAGCAAGAGTTCACATTGCCTTAAAAATCTTTCTGCTCTGTTCCTGAATGGTTAGTGTTTGGACACTTGAAAGCAGAAAATTTACTGTGGCTTAGGAGGAACTGATTCCTATATTTCCTGATTCCTTGGTTTTGGTAAATCAAGTAATAATGAAAATTGGTTGCCATAATAATAATGATGATAATAACAGTCAGAATTTATATGGTTCTTTGAGGTTTGTGAAGCATTTTACAAATACCATGTCATTTGATCCTCACAACAACCCTGGGAAGTAGGTGTTATTATTATCCCCATTTCACAGATGAGGAAACTGAGGCAGACAGAGCCAAGGTGACTTGTCCAGGGTCACAAAACTAGGAAGTAGTCAAGGTCAAATTTGACCTCAGGTGTTTCTGATTCTAGGGTTCTATCTCGTGTGCTACCTAGCTGTCCAAGTTGCCAGAAGCAGCTTTAGGCAGATTTATCTCTAGTTATAAGATATAGTTTTTATTAACAAGTTGAGTTTCAAGAGAATGTCAAAATTCTATTTAAATTCACAATTCTCTCAGACAGGTAACTCTGGACATATACAGACTAAACATTTATTAGGGTTCGAATACTGACTGTGAATATTACCAATCAATATTTATAAAAGTTTTTTTGAATGTTGAGGAATTTAATAGTTCCTTAGTATCAAATGATTTTTGTGATAAAGTCTGTAATAAATAGGATTTTTTGTAATTTAGTTTTTATTTCATAATCATAAACTTAACTCTGTTGTCATATATATTTTGGGGGGGCAGGGAGAAAAGGGAAATGATATCCAAAGAGAATTGTAGTAAGAGAGCACAAGGATTATAGGGTATAAGAGCAGGGGGAGTTCAGGGGTGCTCTCTCTAGTTACAGAGGAATGGCTTGGTGGTTAAGACAAAAAACAAAACAAAAAAATGTATTAGATTTGTTCATGGTCAGCAGAAAGTTTGTAGTTGAGTGTTCAAAGCTATGAATGCTGCAGATGCCAAAAACCCAAACTCAAACCCCAAACTTCAAACCAACTCAAACTAAACAAAAACTTAGTGAACTCATTTAGCTCATCTCTCATTAGAATGTAGATGGTTCCTCACACAATTATTAAATCAAAGAATGAAAGTGAAATTCAGATTTTGTTTTTTACATATTTGTATATATACATACATAAATGCATCTATATAAGCACACATAGGTACATATTTGTCCACCCATATGAATATGTATGTGAATGCACACATATATATGTGTGTATATGTATATGTTTATAGTATTCATGCATATTATGTGTATATTATGTATATAAAAGCAATGGACACTATTTTGCTTCAGCTTCTGGACAGCCAAGAGTACCAGGTCAACTCTTTATAAAAAGTTATGGCTAGGGGGCAGTTGGGTGGCTCAGTGAATTGAGAGCCAGGCCCAGAGATGGGAGGTCCTAGGTTCAAATCTGACCTCAGACGCTTCCCAGCTGTGTGACCCTGGGCAAGTCACTTAATCCCCATTGCCTAGCTCTTACCACTCTTCTGCCTTGGAACCAATACACAGTATTGATTCCAAGACAGAAGGTAAGGGTTTAAAAAAAAAAAAGCTATGCCTGAGGACACTTCATGTTGTAAAAGGTAAAATTATGGTTGGACTTCTAGTGATTATAAATAAATCTTATAAAAATATAATACTTGAAGTTACTGTAGATTCATTTCAATTTTTACAATGTTTGATCCTTTTGTCAGCACCAACTTGGCTTCTCTGGAATTTTTCTGCTTCACGAGAAAAGTCAATTTTTCCTGCTTTTGTCTGTAGCATCAATTCTTTCCTCTGCATCTAGACCATGGATCGACTCTTTTGGTTAAAAAGTAGCTTCCTGTTTCTTCTTTGCCTGGCTATAATTCAATTCACTGTTGGATAAAGATTTTCTGTTTCTTCCATCTTTTCTTCAACAAGCCTTTTTTAGAATCAAGAAATTCTTCAGTGATCTCTGGCTCATCTTCATTTTCTCTAGATTCTTACATCTTGTTGGCATCTGCCAATCTTTTTCCATTTTAAGAAACATTCTATTTTCCCATTTACTTCTCATGAGTCCAGTCTTTTCTCCATCACAAATATACCTCCTAGTTTTTTACTCTTGGTATTCTATTTCTTTCTTAGTCTTTTGGTATCCACAATTATATGTGTATATGTTGTCTCCCCCAAGAGAAAGTAACTTCTTTGAGGAATATATGATCATAGATTTAGAGTTAGCATTGGAAGCCACTGAGCACTGCCTCGCAGTGATCTTGTGAGCATGAAAGGAGATTACAATATAATTACATATATGAAATGATATTATCATAAATTATATATCATATATATCTATCTAGATATATATTTTTGTTGTTGCTAGGTTGTCTCCAACTCTTTGTGACTTCATTTGGGGTTTTCTTGGCAAAGATTCTGGAGTAGTTTGCTTTTTCCCTTCTCGAACTCACTTTGCAGATGAGGAAACTGAGGCAAACAAGGTAAAGTGATTTGCTCAGGCTCACACAGATAGTAAGTGAGGCCAATTTGAACTCGGGAAGATGAGTCTTCCTGACTGCAGTTGGCACTTTATGCACTTTGGTGCCACCTAGCTGCCCTAGCTATATCTCCAGACATATATATTCTCTCCCTTAGTCCTCTCCCCCCTCCCCTC
>NW_025399997.1:0-1638 GCF_016433145.1 Gracilinanus agilis
AAAGAAATATCTCATGTAGAGCATGGTCCTTAGGCTGAGTCTGGAAGGAGAGAGACCCTAAGAGGTTATGGGAGAAATGCATTCCAGGCAGAGACAGGAGATGGTGAATGGTGAGTGTTTGTGAGAGACCAGAGCTAAGGGGGAAAAAATCTCAATAGCGAAGTGTTGAAAGCCATGCTGGTCTTGGGTTCCAGTTCCAGCTTCAATCTCTAGTTTGTTTCATGACTTTAGGCAAGTCTCTGTGCCTCGATATTTTAATCTTTAAAACAAAGGGATGCTGGCCAGATGACATTTAAGGTCCCTTTCAATTGGATCATTTTATACCAAAAGTAAGTCACTGAAAATGCTAACATTCTACTATTTGCTCTCGGCTCCTACTTAGAACTCAAAGGCAGCCTATGGAACCAAAATGCATGAAGCTGTTATTAATGGCTGTCATACAGAGTTAGGAGCAGGGGATCTCTGACACAAGGTGCGGCAAATCCCCATTCCCCAACCCCCAAACTGAGGCCATGTAAGAGCCTCTGTCCTTCCCAATTGACACCTTACAATTAAGTTCTCCAAGGCTGAGAGCCCTGGCCAGATAGACAGCTGTGGACAGGAATTCAGCAACTCATGGAGAGAGGGAGAGAGGGGCAGCGTTCCCAGCCCTGCTGCTGTCCAATACCACCTGCCTCAGCAGAAAGGCCAGGTCCCCAGATTTGACCTCTAGGGCTTGGATGGGACTTGGTCCCTGGCCAAGTGTTTGTCTGATGCCTGTTGGCAGGATATAGATCCGGCTGTAGCCAAGTCATGGGGTCTGTGGGCCTCCCAGCTCTCCTCTCCTGGACACAGCTCTCTGGCCCTTCTTACCTACTAGCATGCCACTTCCCCCCGCTTGGACAATGCTTTATTTCCAAAACAGAGAGCTGGCAGTGACAACATCAGGCAGAGCTCTCTAGAAATCAAGGCAGACCTATTATCACTGTATTATCCCAGCTTTCAGCCAGCCTCCCTACCTCTGCCCCAACCTGCACAGCTCTGCCAACTTAATCCTCCTGCAATGTTGGTTTTTGTATATTTGGAAAAGCCTTCCCCACTGCCAATATGGTTTAGTTCAGTTCAATAGGACAATGTTTAGAGTTCTGTGCTAGACCCTGGGGGGGTGGGAGGGAGGGTTGAGACACAAAATTTGAATAATCTGTGGTTTCTGCCTTTTCTTCGCTTTCAGGCTAGTAATGAAATAAAGATTTCTTGACCAGGAATCAAACCCAGGTTGTGGTAGAACCATTAGGACTCAAATACAACTTGTTTACTTGGTGTTCAGGCTCCTCACAGTCTGACTCCAGTCAAGCTCTCTTTCTTTTCTCTCTTCTCTGTCTTTGTCTCTTTCTTCTCTCTTTCATTTTCTCTGCTCTCTTGTCTTTCTCTCCTCTATTTTTCCTCTCTATTTCTTTTTTCTCTCCTCCCTCTTTTTCTCTTTCTTCTCTCTCCTATCTTCTCTTTCTATCTTTTTGTCTCTCTCCTCTCTTCTCTCTTTTCTTTCTCCTTTTCTCTCCTCTTTCTTGTCTTTCACTCTCTCTCCTCTATTTTCCCTCTATTTCTTCTCTCTCCTCCCTTTTCTCTCTATTTCTTTTCTCTCTCCTCTCTTCTCTTTCT
>NW_025399998.1:0-4762 GCF_016433145.1 Gracilinanus agilis
CTCCCTTTTTTTGTTCTCCCCACTCCCCTGCTCCCCTTGGTTTATCCCTTCTAACTTCCTCAGAAGGGTAAGATAAGAGTTTTATTTCCCAATGGATAGTATAGCTACTCTTCCCTCTCCGGGTTAATTACACTGAGAGTAAGGTTTGATTATTACCTCTTTATGCTCTCTTCCTCTCCTTCTTATAATAGTATTTGTCCCCTCTCTCTCCCATGCCCTCTTTGTGTGTAATAGAATATTCTATTTTCTTATTCGCTCAAGTTTCTCTTGGTGTCCCCTGCTATTCTCCCCCTCTTTCCCATCCCCCATGCCATCTTAGATTATTTATTGTTCCACCCTCACCCTGTTAATTATTCTTCTGATTACTATAATAGTGAGGAGTTTTCCTTATTTGGGGAGGGTCTGGATGGTTGTTTGTTCTCCTCCTCTGTTTGCTCGGTTGTCTGGATTTTCTCTGTGTAGAAGCTGTCGAGTGTTAAAGACTTCTTTTTTTTGTTATTATTCTTTCTCTTCTGAATTTCCTGTAACTGGTTAGCCATCATTAGCCCAGCAGCTTCTCAGGTTTATCCTCGCTCTCAGTGTCTGTCTGAGATCTATTGGCTCTTCAGGTCTGAGTTCTAGTTTTTTCCAAGGTCAAGCCCCCTGGTGGATTCCCTTGCTTGGTCCTCTGCAGGAAGTTTCTTTACAAGTCTCAGGGCGCTGCTTCCACAGTCGTATACCCGTCTGCACTGGTTCCCCACTTAGGCTTTAGTTCCTGGCTGTGTTTGCCTCCACCCACACCTCTGCTCAGCTGGCACCCACGCCTCTGCTCAGCCAGCACCCACGCCTCTGCTCAGCTGGCACTCTGCGCGCCCAGCGTCCTGCTCCCGCGCGCTCAGCTTTCGCGTGCGTTCTTGACTTAATGGGGTCCTAAGTCTTGCTGCTCTCAGGAACAGGTCCCGGAGCTGCTGATGACTCGATGGGTGCCCCAAACTTGCTCTATTTCTTTTTAGCTGGGTTCGAAGCTATAGGTGAGTGTGGAGGGGGTGGGGGTGGGGCAGTTGCTCAGCTCGCGATTTAAGGAGAGCCCTTTTTAGCCTGGAAATGTCTTGATTCCACGTACCTTCCACGCTGTGCCCTGTTGTGGGGTTCCTCCGTTCGTCTGGACTTGTTTTTATGTCCCCTTGAGGAGTTTTGTGTGTTTCGGTCAGGAGAGGTTAAGAGCTGCTTCTTACTCTGCCGCCATCTTAACCCGGAACCTGGGGGGGGGTACTTTTTAAACCATATAGGTTTCCTCCTTTTTCTCTACTTCTGCTATATCCTCATCATCTAAGCAGTTGGGTGGTACAGTGGGTATGACATTGGACCTGGCATGAAGAAGACCTGATTACAGAAGCAAGTCATATAACTTATTGGGACCTCATTTTCTTTATTTGTCAAATGAGGAATTTAGACTTAATGACCTCCAAGGGTCCTTCCAGCTCTATTATGCTTTGAATTTCCATTTTGTCCTATACCTTTGTAATTTTTATATTTTTTAAAAATACAGTAACATCTAGACAGGAAATACTGTACAATTTGGTACAGGCAATCGGGTTGCTAATGCTAATATGACTGGGGCTGGCTTTGACCATCTGTGTATAACAAAGCTATAACCAGCAATGATTGATTCCTTCTTTTCTACTTGTCATGGGTTACACAATCCTAGATGAAATGTGAGGGGCACACCAGGGACAAGATACAGAGAGTCCTTGAAAGATCATATATGTTTGTCTGGAGAAAGATTTGTACATGACATGCCCTTATCTGCAAACACAAGATGCCACTCAGAAATGCCAAGCCACTCTTTCTGTTACACGCTTTCAGAGTCTTGATTGCTGAAAGAATTTCAGTAGCTGTAACTAAATGAGAATCTGGAAACTCAATAATCTCATTCTCCTACACTAAGAGAGAAATGTAGAAATTGGCCTCATCTTTCAATCGGTACAAGGTGCCAAATGGCTGCAAGAACCAGTTGTGGGGGAGAAAACAGTAGATTCCGGGCATTTTGCCTGAAGGGACACTTGGGTTAACCTTCATGGAGCTATTGCAAATGTGAATGTTTTTCTTTCCTGTTATCTAGTTTCCAACCATGAAAGCTGTCCTTGAACTCTGGTCACATCTGTCTTGTTCCTTCCCTTAATTCATGGTTATGGAGCCCTCGTGCTGTGCCCATCATTGCACCTTTGAACTGGCTCTTCCCACACCTGGAAAGCTCATTCTCCTCATCTCTGCCTCTTCATTTCTCTGTCTTCTTTCAGTATTTAGCTCAACTACTACCTTTGGCAGAAAGTCTTCGCTGGTCCCCCTTGCTGCTCATTTCCTCCTTTTTCATTTTACTTTCATATACTCTGTATCTAAATTTTTATGCATCCAGATAGTTCAATGTTCTATCTGCCATTAAAATGAACAGTCCTTGAGAGCAGAGAATGGTCTGTGGATTGTGTCTGTCTGTATTTTGCCTTCGTTTGTATTCTCCTTCCCCAAATATGGCATGTAACTTGATACTTGTTAAATACTAGTATTTCATGAATACTTAATATTTAATAAACACATGTCGGATGGATGGATGGAAGAGCCACAGAAGGTAAGTGGCTTTCATTGGTGAAGCAGATAATCTATAATAAAAAAAGAAAAGAAATGATGGATCATAACTAAATTCTTGAATGTTTATGCCTATTTTGGATTTGTACTAGGGGAAAAATACAGAGTACAAGGCCAGTGTAGAAGGCTTTCTCTAGAACCATTAACCAGAAAATGTTTGAAGGAACAAATGGTGGCTGAGTTCATTATACATAATGGAGAGACTTGGGAAGACTATGGTATCTAAGAAAGCCCTTTGGAATTTTTAGTAATCCACCAAACCACTTAGGTGTTTTGGACATGGCTGTTCAAAGAGTATTTATAGCTCATTTATAATTTGCTCAATAGTCTTTTCAAGAGTTGCTGTGGCCAAAAATTTCATCCCACTGGGACCTAGAATTATCTGGGTTATTATGTTCATCAGAAAACCCAAGACTATCCAACCTGGTAGCACCTGACATAGGTTTTGAACACAAAGAGACACTCTCATATATGATGAGGTATCAGAATTGATCTTTAGTGAAAAAATTAAATTCATAACATGACTTAAATTGAAAGAAAACTTCCAATAGTCATCTTGGTACAGTGAAAAGTTCCCTAATCTTGGACTCATGGTAATCTAAATTTGAATCCTGCTTTTACTACTATGTGACATTGAGGAAGTCATTTAACATTTTTTGACATCTATAAAATGAGAGGGTTATGAATCAAAGTGTTTACCATCTCTGAGAGCAGTGAGAGGAGGAAGACAATTTGGATTTTATAATTTCAGAAATTCATTAATATATGTAATTGGGAAGATAAAATATCTTTGAATTTAAAAAAGAGAGGTTTAGAGTAGATGACCTCTCAAGTGTCTTCTAGTTCACTCTCTCTGTCCCCTACCAAATTTTTTTAATATAATTAGATAGATAGATGTGACTCTCTGACTCTCTCTCTTTCTCTAAAAGGCAAGCTCCTTGAGGACCCACATAGTAAGCTTTCAATAAGTGCTTGTTAAATGTTTGATTTGCAAAAGACCTATATTCAGATCCCTGTTCTACTAAGATCTGGGCAAATAACTTAGCCTTTCTAGCCTCAGTTTCTCAATTTGTAAAATAGGGATGAGGTGGACTAGATCAATCCATGGCAAAGTTTAATTAATTAATTAAGAAGATTTTCCCATGATTACATGACTCATGTTCTTTCCCTCCCCTCCTCCCACTCCCCTCCTGTAGCCAACATGCAATTCCACTGGATTTATCCATGGTATCTTAAATCTCTTAATCTATGATCCTAAGATCCACTATCACACATTGAAATCTCCTCCATGTCATAGTAGGTACTTCCTTAAGTTCCTATGACAAGAAATAAAATCATAAAAATAATTTTAAAAATCATTTCCTGATAATCAATCCTCTGGTCAGCCAGTTTACATTTCAGGATATAGTTGGATGGAATGTTTAACAACTGATTGATAAGTATTTATAAAATACCTAACATGTGCCAGGCACCATACTAGGTGCTGAGAACACAATCTTTACTAGGACAATACTCAAAATCCTTCCAATATGCCAGAGTTTGTACTTTGGTGGCATTGCCTTCAAAACCCATAATTCTAATATCCTGCTTAAACATTAGACAAGGAGTTTAAGATAAGATAATTCAACATACACCACAAACAATTGTGCCATAAGAAATAATGAACAAGATGATCCCCCTACCACCACCAAAAAAAAAACCTTGAAAGACTTATACAAAGTTATAAAAGGTGAAGAATTGGGATAACATTATACATAGTAACAGCAGTAAAGTAGAATGATCAACTGTGACTGACTTAACTATTATCAACAATGCAATGATCATAATTTTTTTAAAAAGGCTATCCACTGCTAGAAGGAGCTGACACAATCTGAATGCAATTGAACCCTTCTTCACTTAATTTCCTCCATGAATTTTTCTGTAGTATAAGCAATATGTGTCATCTCCCACAACATGATGAACATGGAAATATGTTTATTTTTATTACTAATCTTTATTTTTATTTTATTATTTTATTAAAATTTTTATTTTATTAAAATAAATATTTTATCTTTCAAATAAACTATTTATTTGTTGTTATTTATTTATAAGTAAGAGATTTATTTTATTAAATATTTTATTGTTTTATTAAAAATAAAAT
>NW_025399999.1:0-5808 GCF_016433145.1 Gracilinanus agilis
CTCTCTCTTTGTCTTTTTGTTCCCAGGTACTTTATAGTCTGTATATGCTGGTGGTAGATAAGTGGGGAGTGGTGTGGCAAAGGACAAAAACAGACCAAGCAGCCTTAAGTTGGATGGAATGGTAACGCTGTCAATATTTGAGATGAAGACAACAGACAGAAGATGCACATGCACAGAAACAGAGGGAGAAAGAAACCATAGTAATAAAGTCAAAGTCACAGCAGAGTCAAGTAGAAACAGCGAGGAATAGCGAGGACATGATCACCAAACAGCTGCCCTAGTCAGGCAACCTGCCATAGATCAGGCCTGTGAGCCCAGGGCAGCTGGGGTAGCCCTGTGTCTTGGCTCAGCATCAAATGAATACCAGAGATAAGAAGTGTAATGCAGAGATCTTGCATAAATCCTGCATTTCAGAAGACTCTTCCCTCCAATTCTGCAGCCCCCATCTCCTTTACCTCCCCAGGGATTTCAGAATCTAGAGCTAGAAACAACCTTAGAGATTAGATTTTCCCTTCCCCTCATTTTATACCAAGGAAAGACAGCCCTAGGGAGATGAAATGATTTACCTAACATCATATACATATTAAATAATAGAAGTGAGATTTCAGTCTAGTTTCTCTGACTCCAAGTTCACCCCAGTCCCAGGGGAAAAGTTATTATTTTTTTTATTAGCTTCCTCTCTCTCAGTCTCAAATAGTAGACTCATAGATAACATGGTCAATGACCACATAATTTAACAGCAGCATATTGAAATGCAAATAAGGTTTCCAAATTCAGGCAGTAGTGTCTGTATCTGGGGAAACAAATATCTTTCCCGTACATGAGTACCTCCTTCCACTGATCAGAGAGGAAATAGGAAGTGAAATGACTGGACAGGTAAAAGAAGACCTGAGTTGTTTTTTTTCCCAGGGAAGAGGAGAAGAAAAGCAAAGGGGATGATGGTGATATTGAGGATTCTCAGCAGACCCAGCTCTCCTGAGGAATATTAAAAATGAATAAAAGTGCTAGCTGTGTGACCCTGGACAAATCATTTAAGCCTCATTACCTAGCTCTTCCTGCTCTTAGAACCAATACTTAATATTGATTCTAAGATGGAATATAAGGGTTTAAACCAGTGGTTCCCAAACTTTTTTGGCCTACCGCCCCCTTTCCAGAAAAAAAATATTACTTAGCGCTCCTTGGAAATTATGAAACTATTTATTGAACTCAGAATAGAATGTAATACAAAAAAAGTGTTCCATCACCGCCTCCCTGGATAGCTGCAGCATCCACCAGGGGGTGGTAGTGCCCACTTTGGGAATCACTGGTTTAAACTAATGAATAAAAGTTTCAAATGGGATTTTAAAACCAAAGAAAAACACCATAGATATTCTTCTTCACATAAAAGAAAGTCCAAGGACATGGTCTTTAAATGAAAGGCAGTTACTCTAGCAAGAGAAATCACAAGAAATCAGGTCACTGTAAGCATGCCAGGGTCTCTGCTGACCTCAGTAGGACCATTCTAGGGATAGAGACTTGAGATAGAGACCTGAGTTAAAAACCTGAGCTACAAAACACTGGGTAGGTAACTGGCCACGGGAACAAGAAGTACCAGTATAACCAGGGGTCCTGGGATGCCCCAGAGAGACATGACCAAAGCCAGTTGTTCTGGGTCAGGTTGCCCCAAAAGCCTTCTTCTCAAGTGACAAACCTCCAGTAGGAAATTGTAAAGGTCTGTGTAACTGGTTAGGGAAGCCTCAGAAGACAGATATATAGATCTAGGGAATGGGTGGCATCTATTGCCAGTGGTGTATATAATCCTGACACCACACCAGAAACTCTAATCACAGGCTAGAGAAGTGAAAGAAGGCAGGGCCTGGATCTAGGGAAACTCCCACCCAAAGACCATAGGGCAGCAATCTCTAGATTGCACCAGATGCAGGATCTAGCAGTGGTATAATTTCATCTCATGCAAGACAGCAAGAGACAGGACTCAGACCTAATCATTACATCTAATACATAATGCAACTGAGGGGAGTAGAGCTTGGTTTGGGCACAAAGTCTTAAGAACTGTAGCTATAGGTATGAACAAATAGAAAAGAAAAAACTCCAACAATAAAGAAATATTATGTATTAAGGAATTTCAATATAAAATCTAAAGGAAGAAAATAACCATAGTATCCTAAAAAAAAAAAAAGAAAGAAAGAAACTCCAAGAATGGATTGAAGAAATGAAGGAAGAACTGAAATAAGAGAGGAAAAAAAATAAATGGAACCTTTAGAATGAGAATAAACAGCTTGGGACAAAAAGTGATCAATCTTACTCAAATAATTACACTATAAAGATATTGACTAGAACAAAAAGAATTCAATGATTCAATGAAGCAATAAGAAATATTAAAACAAAGTAAAAATAATGAAGAATTAGAACAATGTTGATATCTATTATTAAAAGTAACTAACCAGGATAACAAGACAAAAAGAGGTAATTTAAAATTTATTAGATTCCGTGAAAACTATGACCAAAGAAAAAACTTTAATTTTCTTAAGAAAAAATAAAACTTCCTGTATCTAGCAGTCAGAGGATGAAGTAAAAGCAGAATCTGCCAGTCACTTCCTGAGAGAAACCCCAAATTGAACACATCCAAAAATATATCTAAAAAAGCTTTCAAGTTCAAGAATAAAAAATGCTTGGAAGGACAGAGACACGGCATTCCGTTTCCCAGTTATTTTTAGAGCAGATGAATTGGATGATGATGAAGGAGTAGCTCCGACATGGGAGTCTCTTCCCTACAAAGTGTTAAAAGAAATTAAAACAGCTTGTGCTTCATATGGTCCTGCTTCTCCATACACTTTCACTTTGGTGGAGATTTTAGAAGGGCTTTGGATCACCCCATTTGATTGGAATCACATAGCAAGATATTCCCTTTCTGCAGGGGGACTACCTCTTTTGGAAATAAGAATTTGATGAATTGGCAAAACAGAAGGCAGCCATTAATAAGAAACAGGGCATCAGAGTTACTAAAGAAATGTTACTTGGAAAAGATGAATGGGAATTACATGCTGATCAGATTAATTTACCTAGAGAAGCTCTAATTCAATGTACAAAGTGTGCCTTAGAGGCATGGAAAAGAATCCCAGTAACTAAGAAACTGTCCACAGGTTTGGCAGAGATTAGACAAGGCCCAGAGGAAATATATACAGAATTTATAAAAAGATTAAATCAAGAAGTAAAAAAATATACAAATGATGAATATTCAACTCAGATAATAGTCAGAAAGTTTGCCTACAACAATGCCAATAATGTGTGTCAGAGCATGCTTCAAAATGTTAAAAAAATCTGGGACTATTAATGACTGTGTGAAAGCTTGTGAGGACTTTACTCCAGCATATATGCAGGGTATAGCCATCGCGGCAGTCCTGAAAGGAAAAACATATTCTGAAATGATTAAGGACTCAAAGGCTGTCCAAAACTCTGGTTCCAATGCCCCTAACTCTTTGTGTCCCAGATGTGAGAAAGGTTACCACTAGAAGAAAAACTGTAATTCCAAATTCCATTGAAATGGTTACAGATTACCTGATAAGAGATTTCAGGGAAGATGGAAAGGAGGCCAACCACCAGCCCCACCAATGACTAAATTTTATCCAAGAATTCATCCTAGCTTAGCCAGTTCCTTGCTAGAGTTAACGAATTTTCTGAATAATAAACTTTCTTTTTTCTCCAGATCTCTTTAGTCATGTTAGATGTGATTTATTGATCTGTGGATAGGATGTCTTATATTTGTTAGAGTATACGTGAAATGCCCGGGAAATATGTCTTTGAACAGTCTATGTGTCTATATGTTGTGTTTATGTGTCTATGATCTGTTTGTAATGGTTTTGTTTGTCTGTGATCATAATGTAATTTTGGAGAAAATAGATCTCTCTCTTTCTCATTCATTCTGGAGGAATGGGAAAGACAGACAGAGGAGTTGTGAAATTCAGAAAAATAACATCTCGAATGGATTTCTGAGTGTTTTAAACTAAAAGAATTTAATTGATTAAAAGAAATCATATTCTCTGCTCTCATTAAGGCGAGAATCAACAAGATAATTTGTCTATATTTCTTCTTCCATTTCTTACTGGCCATAAGAAAGGGAACAAAGAAATCATAAGACAATAATGGGGAACACATTTGATCTCACCACCAAATTCTATCAATAGGTTAAATACTGAGGTATATATTTAATCAAAATTATCAAGGATTCTAAATGTAATCCAAGAAAAATTTTATTCAGACAGAAATAGCAATGATTCTGAACTGTGTACTGAGGTACAGAAGTGCAATTTAAAACTTTCTTAGCTAATCGGAATCATCAGTTCACCTAAATGCTTAACTGAGAGTGGTAAAAACTTTTTGGACTGACACAAGTTTAATATACCATTAATCACACTGATGTTAATGAAAATCTTAACTTATAAATTATTAGAACAATACCATTGGCTTATATTTCATAATTAGACCCCTTTAAACAGAGAATGATTCATGAGAAAAATTTAAGCCAAAATTGAATCATCCATGCTGCCTCAGTTCAGCAAGAAATAATTTTGGAAAGTCAAAAAACATAGCTCCTTTTTCTCAAAACTCACAAGCCTTTCTCTAATTCATTAGGATACATATTTGCTAAGAATTTGAATATATACTGATGGTATAGTATAAATCTGTTGACTGACAGTTGGAAAATGGAATTTCAGTTAATTTTAAATGTGCACAAACTTTATATTGGAAAAGTTATCTATTAAGACTTGCAAGGTGTAAAATATGGATTAAAATAATCAGATTTGCCAAAAATGCTTATCAAATTGAATTTGAGGATTGCAAATGATAAGTGCAAATTATGTAAGGATACTAGTTCATGATTTAAAAGAAATATTTAATTAGGTATGTAGATTTGTCCTAAGGTATAGAGAGGCCAGACTACACGTTTTATTCTTCTTTAAGCAGAGGTCTGAAAGAATAATTAGTGCATGTAGGAAACATTGTTAAAAAATTTTAATCAGGGATGATTTCGATGTAGTGAAGTTTAAATTAATATTCATTTGTAAGTGATAAATCATCAATGTTTTAAAATAATCATGCAAATTTTATAAGTGCAGTAACTAAAGAGTTAAAGCGATAAGGGTTATAGCCAGACCAAAAGTGGCTACAGCCTTGGACACATTTCAAAAGTAATTTAACCCCTTCTACACATAAGAAGGTGAGACTGACTATAATTATTTTCAGAAACAGGAAAGAATAATAATTATTGAAGAGTGACAGTTATACTAACTCAAACTCAGTAAAGGGAAACAGTTAATAAGAAGCTAATGTTAATTTGTAACTTACAGAAATCTGGCTCAACTTCAGTAGTTATCTCTGTTTCAATTAATATCAGAATATGCAAAAAATTATTATTGTGATAACTTTAATCTAAGCTTTAAGATACTAGATCCTAGTCAAATTATGTCTCCTATGTTCACTATTTCACTA
Source organism: Gracilinanus agilis (assembly GCF_016433145.1). Lineage (NCBI taxonomy): Eukaryota > Metazoa > Chordata > Mammalia > Didelphimorphia > Didelphidae > Gracilinanus > Gracilinanus agilis. Next base: position 5,488 of record NW_025399999.1, read on the forward strand.
GTCCTTAAAGATTAATTGAATAGATTAGGATTAGAATTGAGATTATAATGTAATAATCAAAGCTATTAGGAAAAAGACAATTCAAATATTATTAATCTGTTATTATATAATGTTATTGAAAATTGACATGCATTATAACACAAGAAACTAATTTGTATTTTCATAATATTTGTGATTTGTAGTGAAGCATTCAAATCCAGAATATAAAATTATAAGAAAATGCATAATCCTCACAATAATTTGATATCATTGTTAATATGTACTTGATTGTGATGGCATTAATATTATTATAATGTCTTTATATTATATTATATTATATTA
>NW_025400000.1:0-7556 GCF_016433145.1 Gracilinanus agilis
AGAAGAAGAAGAAGAAGAAGAAGAAGAAGAAGAAGAAGAAGAAGAAGAAGAAGAAGAAGAAGAAGAAGAAGAAGAAGAAGAAGAAGATTTTATTTTTACAAAAGCTAAAGGACAGGGTTCTGATTTTTCAGATGGGATAAATGTCTCCCTTAGTGCTAAGGAGCTTAAATCATTGGTTTTCTGTATACATTCATTTCTAACTCTCTGGAAGGTGAGAATGAAAATGATAGTTGGTACCACAGTATACTGGATTGGGAGTCAGAGGATGTGGGTTTGAATCCCAGCTAGGTGAGTGCATTTAAATAACTCATATCTCTCTGGGCCCTTATCTCCTCATCTGTAAAAATGATGAAATTGAACTGGATAATCTGAAACTCTTTTTAGCTCTAAATCCTGATGGTCACAATTAGGACTGGATTCTTAATATCTAACTCTTATAAATGACCTCTGGAAACCTTTGACTCCCTGTGCTCCGTGGTTAAACAGTTTTGGCCTTTCTCCTGTGGTCTCTTTTTATCTACAGAATTGCCTGGTCTACCATGCCTAACCATGGTAGATGTGGTTATATCTAACCATTTGTTCTACATAGATGCAAGGCATAGTTGCTTTGGTGAATAGAGTCAGCTCCTGCATTTGACTTGAGTTGCATGAGCTCTAGAGTAAAAGGAATTCTCTGGAACTTCCTCCCCCTTTCTGGTTGTCTTGTGGGCAGAGCACAAAGGTCAGGTTCCTCCACATGCCTCCATCATTGCCAGTCATGAGATTTTGGTCACTAATCTGAAAACTCTGGAGTGAAGTTATAGAGTTATTTGGTCCTGTTGTGACATTTCCTGTGCTCCTGTGTCTGGGCAGTTGTGTTGGCTGGAAGGTCCTACCCAGAACACTTGTTCATGGGTTTGATACCAGTATAAGAGAGTCAGCTAGTCCTGCGTCAACCTTCTAGGAAACAGAGGGGTTATTATAGTATAGTGAATACATTTTGGAGCTTAAGATTTAGAAAGACCTGATTTCAGGGCAGGTAGGTAGCCCAGCAGATAGAGCACCAGATCTAGAGTTGAGAGGACCTGGGTTCAAATTTGGCCTCAGACACCTCAAATTTGGCCTCAGTCGTGTGGCCCTGGGCAAGTTACAACTCCAATTGTCTATGTGCTTCTTGCTTTACAAAATGACTAACGGGAATATCTATTGTATGACAACATAGGTACAAGTTATATCCCTGTTTGGTGAACCTTTTCTGAGTTTGAGTGCCCAGAGGGCAAATTCAAGCTATCTATGAGCCTGTCCCACCCTCCTCCCCCCACATTACCTGAGACAGTTGAGGGAGAAAGTGCTTGCATTAGGTGACTGGACAGAAGGGTGGGGCATGCAAAAAATGTCTTTGGGCACTGGGAGGAGGGAGAATGGAGCAGCTCCCCAAGTGCTGACTTTGTACAAGTGCCATATCTTCACCAATGCTGACCTATATCATAATATCTCCTTTTGGAGAAGGAAAAAGAGTGAGAGGAAAGAAGAGAACATGGACTGCAAAGTGCAAAGTGTCAGGAAATAAATATTAAAAATTGCATTGATGTAATCTGGAAAAAATAGTAATTTTTTTTAAAGCAACATCCCCCTCAAAAAAAAAAATCAATTGCCTAGCCCTTGCCACTTTTGTCTTGGAATTGATACCAAGACAGAAGGTAAGGCTAAAAAAAAAAATCAGCCACTAACATTCATTAAATATATGACATGAGGAAATTATCTGACCTCTCTGGGCCTCAGACAGCTTCCTAGGACCTTTCTACCCAGTCAGAAATGGGAATTTATCCCTAAACGGAATAAACATTTGCCTAATTTTCTAAGATTTACAAGGTGCTTTCCTCTCATGTGTCAAATGATGCTCATAGCAAACCCATGAAGGAGAAGGAACATGTACTAGCAATTTCATTTACAGAGGTGGGCAGGACAACTAGGAGAAGTCAATTATTTTGCTTAAGGTCACAGATTAGTCAGTGAAGAAGGCAGGGCCCCAATCCAGGTCTTCTGATCCAAACCTGTGTACCCATTCCACAATGCTTCATGAACATGGCTTCCACTTGGTGGATCAGTAACATCTTCTCTTTCTTTAGGAGGGAGAGCAATAGTTCAAGGTTCCACTTAACAAACCTCCTTATTCAAAATGGTGGTGGGGCCCATTCGGGGAGAGAAGATGGTAGTTCTCAGATAGGTATTGCCCCAGTACAGTTATGACATTCAACTTAGTGTCTCATTTTCACATGACCTGTATGGTCTTGGTGGGATTTCCCCAGTTGCTGGTCAGACCAGAGACATGCCCAAGAGAAGAGCAATAACCACTCAAACAAGACAAGAGAAAGATAATAGCATCAAGAAAAGGGAGGGAGGAGCATGTATTTCAAATACAGGGCTACCTTTTCATTTGCCTTTTTTTTGTTATTTATTCCTCACTTGTATTCATAAATAAGGTATATTTCTAGATCTATTGTTTCTCCTAAAATATCATAAAGCTGGGGGCAGCTGGGTGGCTCAGTGAATTGAGAGCCAGGTCTAGAGATGGGAGGTCCTAGGTTCAAATCTGACCTCAGATACTTCCTACCTGTGTGACCCTGGGCAAGTCACTTAACCCCCATTACCTAACTCTTGTGCCTTGTGCTCTTGTGCCTTGGAACCAATACACAGTAATGCTTGTGATAGGAGGTAAAGGATTTTTAAAAATATCATAAATAGGGATATTTTACATGAAAATAAAATGTTAGTCCCAAAAGGGACCCTAGAAACCACCTAATTTTACTGATGAAGAAACTGAAGCCTAGAGAAATGAAACAATTTATTCAAGGTTACCCAACTTTGTTGATAGTAGAACTGAGTCTGAAGGCTCTCCATACAAAGCTTTTTGCATTAACCCACTTTGAAAGAATCTTACTGAAAAAAAAAAAAAGGCAGCATAGGTTAAGCAGTGATGGGCAAACTTTTTCAAGAGGGGGCCAAAGGAAAGGAAATGCTTATCTGTCAGTCTGTTTCTAAGGCAACTCTTTTGAAGTTTCATTGTATTGTATCCTACTCATTGTATTCATCAGATTAGGAATAATGTCGCAGGGCAGATAGAACATTTCAGGGGGCTGTATCTGGCCCTCCAGCCGTAGTTTGCCCATTACTGGGTTAGAGGAAAGATAATTGGGCTGGGAATTAGGAGACCCAGGTTCTAGTCTCAGCTCTGCAACTAACAAGCTGTGTGACTTTGGGCAAGGAGTTTAACCTCTCTGCTTTCCCACTTATCAAGGAAGTCAACTGAAGGTCTCACTCATTTGGTCTTCATATAGTTAGAGGGTTGAATCAAATGACCTCTTTGCACAGGCTGAGGATGCTCTTCTTTCTCACCTCTGTAGCCTAGAATTACTAGCTCCCTTTAAGGTTTGGCTCAAGTGTTATTTCCAATTAAAGACCTTCTTACTGCTTCTCATACAAGATGCTCCATCTCCCATTTCCTTGCCTTTGCATCTCCCTTTCTCAAAATGCACTGCCTCCTCCTCTCCGCCTCTTAGCATCCCTCATCTCTTTCAAGGTAGGTAGGACACTACGTGAAGCTTTTCCTGATCCTCTCATCAGCCAGTGCTTCCCCCTCCCCACTCCCAAGTCTTCTTGTACTGTTTTATATTTATATTTTATATTTATTATGTACATATTTTAAGTATATGCATTTATTATATATACTTCTACAAATAAATTATTTTATATATACTTCTACAAATAAATTATATACATTACATATTATTTACAGAATTCTAATATATTACATATATCACATATGTATACATATATATCCCTCTAAATATATTCCCTTCATATCCATTCAAACCCCCCCCCACACCCATGTAAACTTGAGGTCAGGGACTTTTTGTTTTTGTCTTTGTATGTTTGACACAGTGTCTGGCACCCAGTAGAGACTTAATAAGAACTTATTAATTGCTTCATTTATTGATTTCGCCCATTGTTAGTGCTCCTCCACAGCAAGGTCTTTAATTGGAATAACACTTGAGCCAAACCTTGAAGGGAACTAGGGATTCCAGGACACAGAGGTGAGAAGAGAGAGCATCCTCGATAGTCTGTTATATTGTATATTTTGGTATATGAGCCCCCTCTTTCATATATGTAACATTGCATCTGTGTCTGTTTTTGTTGCTCTGCTGAGCTTAACTTGTAACTCTCCATCTTTTGCTTTTATCCTTACTTATCTGTCCTTGGTAGAATGCAGGCCCCCTTGGGGGCGAGACGTACTTTGTTTCTGTATGGTCTCCAGCACGGAGTCCACCTCTGAGATGGGCACCCAGTCAGTATTCGCTCAACTGAACCGAATGCCAGTGTCAAATGTCAAGGTCATATGTGCCACCCTACTACGTCCTGTCTCATAAGCAAATCCAGTTGTCCTGATGACGGGCTGCCTCTTTGTCTATAAGCCAAATTGGGAACAAAATCATCACTTTCTCAGTCTGGGGAAGAAATTGTCATTCTGTTTTGACGTCTCTTAGACTCCCTAAAGCCACAGGCATGTCACACTTCTTGGGTACTGACTGGATACTTGAGAGGCAAGGGGATAACCAGAAGTGATGAAGCCAAAGAGCGAGGTTCTAGGATGTTGTTCCTGTTCGACTCTATTTTCCTCTCGTGGTTTTCTCTCGTCAACCAGAGACCTTGATGTAATCATTTCCCTGTAATTGGTAGATACTATCTCCTACTCTAAATATAGCGGGCTGCTTTTATCGGTGCATTCTACAGGCAAGTCCTGTCTTGCATGGAAATTAAGCAAGAATTTGGAATAACTTAGAGCAACATATTACCAGTGGCACCATATAACTGAATTACTTATAATTTTTTAAAAAGCAACAAAGTATCAAGAAAAAAAATTCTCTCCATTACAACATTTTCCAACCAGTTCAAACCAAGTATTTTCCAAAACAGGTGCTACTTGTTTACATAGTACCTTGTAGATCACATCCTAAAACCCAGTGCTTCCTCACGTGTCCAGGGCTCTCACCACTCCTCGACACATGGCCCACAGGCAATCTGCTGGCATTCCCTTCCACATCATCACCTGTTAATTCCTCCCTCCTGGTCTCTGGGGAAAAAAAAAAAACGACAACAACTATGCCTTCCTCCTTGCCATTTGTCTTTGACATTTTCATTATGATGTTCTTTAAGGAAAGCTAAGTGGCTCAGTGGATTGAGAGCCAAGACTAGAGATGGGAGGTCCTAGCTTCAAATCTGGTCTTAGATACTTTCTAGCTGTATTACCCTGGGCAAGTCACTTAACCCCCATTGCCTAGCCCAGGGGTCAGCAACGTATGGCTCTCGAGCCATTTCTGGCTCCACCTCCTGACCGGCCAGTCTGGGCAGAGCCCCAGGATGTGCCCCAGGGGGCCCTTCAGCCCCGACCCCATATTCCAGTGCCTTCTGCCTCTATCCTCCTCCTTCTGCAGGCATTTATGGCTCTCATGGCCAAAAAGGTTGCCAACTGTTGGCCTAGCCCTTACTGCTCTTCTGCCTTGGAACCAATACACAGTATTGATTCCAGGACAGAAGGTAAGGGTTAAAAAAAATATGTTCTTTAATTAGTTAATACTGTAGCCAACCAGCATTTATTAATACTTACCAGGCACCAGGCACAGTGTGCTCTAGCACTTGAGAATACAAAAATAAAAACAAATCAGTCCTTACATGTTATGGGGTGGGGGGACTATGCACATGAATTAGAAAACAAAAAATATATGCAAGAAAATTTGGGTCAAGAAGAAAACCTTAACCCTGAGGATATTCATCAAGAAAGGCTTCATGTGAGATGCTTGTTGAACTGAGTTTCGAAGGAAGTCAGAATATCAAGGGAACTAATGAAAAAAAAAAAAAGGGAAGGAAAGTGGCCTAGCAGGGCCAGATCTTAAACTGTATTATAAAGCAGTCATCATCAAAACAATATGGTAGGGGCAGCTGGGTAGCTCAGTGGATTGAGAGCCAGGCCTAGAGACGGGAGGTCCTAGGTTCAAATCTGGCCTCAGACACTTCCCAGCTGTGTGACCTTGGGCAAGTCACTTGACCCCCATTGCCTACCCTTAATACTCTTCCACCAAGGAACTAATACACAGAAGTTAAGGGTTTAAAAATATAAAAACAAAACAAAAAAATAATAAAAAAATCAATATGGTACTGGTAAAGAAGCCAGGGATTCTAGAAGACAGAGGGGAAGAAAAAGACCATTCCAAGTCTTAGGGGGACAACCAGTAAAAAAAAAAGACATAGAAGTGGGGATCAGCTAGCCAGGCCTACATAGGAGAGGTCTTGGGTTCAAATCTGACCTCAGACATTTCCTAGCTGTGTGACCCTAGGCAAGTCACTTAGCCCCCATTGCCTACCCCTTGCCACTCTTCTGCCTTGGTACCAATATACAGTATTGATTCTAAGGCAGAAGGTAAGGGTTTTTTTTAAAAAAGAGATCCTGGGGAGCACACCAAGTAGGGCAGTTTGGCTAAAGGAGTGATAGGAAGGAGTAATAAGCTTGAAAAGTTAGAACAAAGTCAGATTGTAAAGAGTTTTAAATGCCAACAAAAGGGGGAGGTATATTTGATTCTAAAGGCTGTAGACGGTTTGTTGAACAGAAGAGGGATATGGTCAAAGCTGTGATTAGGAACAATTGCTTTGGCAGCCCTCTGAAGGATGGACTGAAGAAGAGAGAGACTTGAGACATGGAGTCCAAATTACGAAACAACTGTCATAATTTAGGCTGAGTTAGTGATCGATTAAACCAGGAGGGCAGCCGTGTGCTAGTGAAGGAACAGAGTGAGTCTTGGAGGTCAGCACAACTAGCCGAATGATTGGATAGAGAGGGTGAGATGACTAATTAAGTGACTAATTGGGACTCCAAGGTTGTGAATCCAGGCCACTAGAAGTATGATTGTGTCTCTAAAAGAAAAAGGGAAGTTTAGAAGAAAGGTAGATTTTTGGGGAAAACATAATGAATTCTACTTTGGACATGTTGAGCTAAAGATGTTACAGGATGTCCAGTTGGAAATATCCTGTTAGTGTAGCAGAACTGGAACTCGGGACAGAGATTAGGCCAGGATATATAGAGAGAGATCTGAGAGTCATCTACGCAGAGATGATCACTGTGCACATTGGAGGTGATGAGATCACTGAGATGGTATGGACAGAAGGGTGGGGGAAGACTAACTAGAGAGCTTAGAGGTACACTCCCCCAGGGAGCATGAATGATGATGGATCACGTTTATTCAATTTGTGCTATAATAGCTGACCTCGTTGTATTCTGTCCATTTTCCGTTTGAAAATCTAGAGCATTTTCTCATAAATTATGTTACACATTTTCTAGGACAGCCCAACTAAACTTCTTTAAACTATCATTATGGTAATTACAGATACCATCCTGATTTCAACTATTCTGTCCCTCTGTCCCCATAACCCCTTAAAACATCTGGAAACTCTAGGGATAATAATATCCATAGGTACCATGCACAGTTCTTGTAGGCTCAAATAAAATTATACATATACCTATAAAT
>NW_025400001.1:0-6030 GCF_016433145.1 Gracilinanus agilis
ATTTCCACTGATGTGGTCAGTCAAGACTTATTTACACATTATTGATAGTTACATGGGTGTGTTCTTTTCAGGTCTACATCCCCAATCATGTTCTCATCAACCCAAGTGTCCAAGCAATTGTTTTTCTTCTGTGTTTCTACTCCTGCAGTTCTTCCTCTGAATGTGGATAGTGTTCCTTTCCATAAATCCTTCCGAATTGTCTTGGGTCATTGCATTGCTGCTAGTACAGATGTCCATTACATTCGATTTTACCATAATATACCAGTCTCTGTGTACAATGTTCTTCTGGCTCTGCTCCTTTCACTCTGCATCAATTCCTGGAGGTCTTTCCAGTTCACATGGGATTCCTCCAGTTTATTATTCCTTTGAGCACAGTAGTATTCCATCACCAGCATATACCACAACTTGTTCAGCCATTCCCTAATTGAAGGGCATACCCTTGCTTTCCAGTTTTTTGCCACCACAAAGAATGCTGCTATAAATATTTTCATACCAGTCTATTTATCTATGATCTCTTTGGGGTACAAACCCAGCAATGGTATGGCTGGATCAAAGGGCAGGCAGTCTTTTATCGCTTTTTGGGCATAGTTCCAAATTGCCCTCCAGAATGGTTGGATCAGTTCACAACTCCACCAGCAATGCATTAACGTCCCAATTTTGCCACATCCCCTCCAATATTCATTACTTTCCCCTGCTATCATTTTAGCCAATCTGCTAGGCATGAGGTGGTACCTCAGAGTTGTTTTGATTTGCATTTCTCTAATTATTAGAGATAATCTTTTTATTTAACAAGGGTACAATCATATTTTTAAAATTTTGGAGATATTCTATTTTTCCAATTTTGCAATTTTAAAAATTTATTTTTTTTTAATTTTATTTTTTTAAAAGCAAGATTTCATGCCTTTAAGAGCCATACATTCTATCAGGTGAAGCAACTATGTAACAAATAAGTTATAGTATTGACTCTCAAAAAATATTGTCTTCCTGCTTTTCCAGTGAGGGGTGTTATGAAGTCAAGGTAATGTGAACTATGAAAAGGGATTACTATCTAACTACATTTTAGAGATCAAGAAGAGTCCTCCTTGCTTAGCTGAGATCACATACCTAGAAAATATTGGAACCAAAACCAAGTCTCAGACTACAAGTCTCTTGATCTTTCTCTAGTTTGTTATTATGAAGGATTGGGATAACGGATAAAGAACAGACTTAAGAGAACAAACTTAATTTGAATCCTACTTTGGGTAGAACTTTCTGTATGATGCTGGAAAAGTCTTCTTCAGCCTCAGTTCCCTTATCTGGAAAATGGAAAAATGGGGATAATAGGACCTTCTTAAGGATTGCTCTGAGGATTAAATTAGATTACATATAATATACCATATGAATTTTAGCTGATATCTCTTTAGGCAGCACAGTCTTATGTGTAGATAATTATAATTCTTAGAACAGCCATTAACTTAACTGTGTAGCCTTGGTCAGATGACCTTCCCTCTCTGAAGCTCATTCTTCTTGCCTGTCTAATGAGAAGAATGGACCAGAAAATGACTTAACAACCTTCCCACTCTGTTTCAGGGTCTTAGAACTGGTTACATAGAATGGTCATGTCAAATCTGGTCTTCCTTTTTATCATTCTTTTCTTTCATTCCTTTCTTCCTTTTCTTTCTTTCTAGGTGACATTGTTGGAAACTTCAGAAACCCTGGAATGGGTGGTAAACATCGGACTTGATGGCATGCAAATTTTCCTGCCTTGGTTTACTCCAAAATATCAAGATATGGAAATCTGGACCCTCAAACTAGAGAACGTGTTATAAGGCATCATGTCCCACTGACAAGAGGCACCACACCAATGTCTCTGATTCTTTACCATTTTGATTTTTCCTTCTAAAATTCGAACATTGCAATAAATTGACTCCATTATTTAGCTCAAGGAAGAATTTTCTGACTCATATTAATCAAAGGACAATATCCTCCATTTGACCTTAGTGAATACCTCCAACATCTTCCTCCATGAAAGGAAGGCTCTTCAACAGGCAGATCTTAGTGTTTAGGTGATCTTACCCATGTAGTTAGAATCATAAATTATTTAGAATAGTAGTATCTTTTTCCTCTGCCTCCCCACTCCCCCCACAGTCACAAATGTGATGGCTCATTTCTGTGAGGGACAGGTACTAGAAGAAAGGGAAGTGTAAAGAGTCTGGCCAGGCAATGCCAAAATGGTTTGGTGTCAGCTACTGGTTGAAGAAACTTCCCTAAGGGTGATCAGGAGCCTGCAGAGAAAGTAGGAATCCCAGAAAAACATAACACTGAACTAGGAGGGGACAAAGGAGTAAGATAGAGGAAAATGTGGAACACTCCAGGACTTTCCACAGTCAGCAGTTTTTCTCTAGGGCACAAGAGGAGGACAAGAGGCATCTCTGGTTATCCCTGGCTTTCCACTTGAGACTTACACCAATGAGCTGAGGTAAAGAACTCCAAGTGTAACTCCAAACAATGTTTGGGAATGGAATTGGTTGACAGCTCCATCTAAGAAGTATGCAGTTGTGTCCAGGAGGCTAGAACTATGAGTATCAAGGGACTTTCCCTCTCTAGAGCAGGCCAGTTCCTGCTTTTTGACCCTGAGAGTTGTTCATGTGTGTAGTGCCAGCCTACACACAACATGGCTTTTGGAAAGCAGTGTGGTGTCATCGAAAAAGAAAGTGTGAACAATCCAATACCAACAAGTCAGCTCAGACTGTTCTGCCAGCCTTTGAGTTGTCTTTATTTTTTATAATTTTTTCTTCTAGACCAGTTCCCTCCACAGGGCTAGCATGAAAATAATACACATTACAATTCAAGGTTACATAGAAATTTTGGCAAGAATAACACATTTTTTCATGTAGATTATGTTTTAGTCTAAACAGCATTCAAAGTCTACCAGGACCTTATTTTATCCAAAACAATATTCATCACAGTTTTCTATTTTTTCAATATATTTCAAAAGATACGGGGAAGTGTGAATTTTCAAAACCATGACTAAGTTCAATACATAAAGCAATGATGTAATAAAGTATTTTGATTTGCCATCCTCTGTCCTCCAGACTTCTCAGGAATCAGGAGAGATCAGGAGCAGCTTCTATCATTTTGAATGCTGCTTTCTGAGGGTATTAAATATTAACTTATTAATTGCTGGTTTATTATAAGGTGACTAGGGGATTTCTGTATTTCAACTACAAAACTTGGGATTTTCCAAGAGAAATTAACTACAACAATTCCAGTAATAAAAAGTGTTGGTCAGAAGGGAGCCACACAGTGTGTTTGACTGGGGTTTCCATCCTTCCTCTGGCCTGTTTTTCAGGTCACAGGATCTAAATGCATGACTTTGTTATCTGCATAGATTCAATGGACCCATGTCACCTTTGACCCTGACTATTGCCCATGGAATAAACCTATAAGGATTCCTGCTGCCTTGGGATAGGGGATAGAATGGGAAAAGATACTTGGTGATATCCAAATGATGGAGGATTTATTTTTCTTTGCATTCTTATCTGAAAAGGCATAAATGGCATCATGTTGCTTGCTGCTAAATTCCTTTTCAACATGTGCAATTAAGGAATAAGTGATCCAATTTCATGTTTTTGCTTGTGTCTCTTGATATATATACATATATATATACATATATATATGTTTTGATACCTGTGAAAAAAATGAACTTTTCCATTTAAAAAGGATACTGTGCTGTTCATACCACCAGGGAGGCCCCTGCCTGCCTTTTCAAAAATCCTTTGATCAGGGGGAAGCTGGGTAGCTCAGTGGAGTGAGAGTCAGGCCTAGAGACAGGAGGTCCTAGGTTCAAACCCGGCCTCAGCCACTTCCCAGCTGTGTGACCCTGGGCAAGTCACTTGACCCCCATTGCCCACCCTTACCAATCTTCCACCTATGAGACAATACACCGAAGTATAAGGGTTTAAAAAAAAAAAAGTATATTAAAAAAAAATCCTTTGATCAAAAGAGATCTTCAGGTTCCGGGTTAAGATGGCGGCAGAGTAAGAAGCAGCTCTTAACCTCTCCTGACCGAAACACACAAAACTCCTCAAGGGGACATAAAAACAAGTCCAGACGAACGGAGGAACCCCACAACAGGGCACAGAGTGGAAGGTACATGGAATCAAGGCATTTCCATGCTATAAAGGGGTGAAACAGCTCTCACTAAATCTCGGGCTGAGCAACCACCCCACCCCCACCCCCTCCACACACACCACCTATAGCACCAAAGCCAGCTAAAAAAAAATAGAGCAAGTTTGGGGCACCCATCGAGTCATTGGCAGCTTCGGGGCCTGTTCCTGATAGCAGCAAGATTTATGACCCCAAAAAGACAACGAACACACACAAAATCTGAGCGTGGGAGCAGGACGCTGAGAGAGGAGGTAGAGGCAGAGGCACGGGCAGAGGCATGGGTGGTGGAGGCAGACACAGCCACGAGCAAAAGCTCTGAAACCCTGAGTGGGGAACCAGTGCAGACGGGTATAGAACTGTGGAAGCAGTGCCCTGAGACTTGTAAAGAAACCTCCTGCAGAGGATCAAGCAAGGGGGTCCACCATGGGGCTTGACCTTGGAAAAAACCAGAACTCAGACCTCAGGAGCCAAAAGACCATGGACAGACCCTGAACGCGAAGATAAACCTGAGAAGCTGCTGGCCTAATGATAGCTACCCAGGCTCAGGAAGTTCAGAAGAGAAAGATTAACAACAAGAAAAAGAAGTCTTTAACACTTGACAACTTTTACACAGAGAAAATCCAGACAACCAAGCAAACAGAGGAGGAGAACAAACAAGCATCCGGACCCTCCTCAAATAAGGAAAACTCCTCACAAGCTATGGAAGAGTTCAAAACTGAGATTTTGAGGAAACTGGAAGAGATCTGGCAAGAAAATAACAGCTTAAAAGGTAGAATCTTGCAATTGGAAAGTGAGGCTCAGAAACCAAATGAACTGATAAGCAAATTGAACACCAGAAATGACCAGATTGAAAAGGAATACCAGAAGATTATGGCCGAAAAACAGAAGATTATAGCCGAAAACCAGAAGATTATAGCCGAAAACCAAAAGATCATAGCCGAAAACCTAAAAGATTATAGCCGAAAACCAATCCCTAAAGGCTAGAATTGAGCAATTAGAAGCTAATGATCTCTCAAGACAACAAGAACAAATAAAACAAAGTCAAAAGACCGAAAAAATAGAAGGAAACATGAAATATCTCAATGAGAGAGTGACAGACCAAGAAAACAGGTCTAGAAGAGACAATTTGAGAATAATTGGTCTTCCAGAAAAACCAGAAATTAATAGAAACCTGGACTCCATACTAACAGAAATTATTCAGCAAAATTGCCCTGAAGTCCTACAACAAGAGGGCAATATAGACATTGAAAGGATTCATAGAACACCCACTACATTTGATCCAGATAAGAAAACACCCAGAAATATAATTGCCAAATTCAAGAGTTTCCAAGCAAAAGAAAAAATCTTACAAGAAGCCAGAAAGAGACAATTCAAATATCAAGGAGCACCAATCATGATCACACAGGATCTGGCAGCCTCCACGCTAAAAGATCGCAAGGCTTGGAATACGATATTCAGAAAGGCAAGAGAGCTGGGCCTGCAACCACGGATCAACTACCCATCAAAATTGACTATATATTTCCAGGGGAAAGTATGGGAATTCAACAAAATTGAAGAATTCCAGGTATTTGCACAGAAAAGACCAGGGCTAAATGGAAAGTTTGGTATCCAACCACAAAAATCAAGAGAAACATGAAAAGGTAAATAAGATACAGAGGGGAAAGAAAGAAAATTTATAATTTTTAAATTTGCCTTTTTAAGGGCCTCAGTGAGATCTAATTATCTGTATTCTTATGTAGAGAAATGTTATGTATAATTCTCTGTAGTGAACTCTATTCACTATTATAGTATTCACTATTATAGTAATCAGAAGAATAATTCACAGGGTGAGGGTGGAACACTAAATAATCTAAGATGAAATGGGGGATGGGAAAGAGGGGG
>NW_025400002.1:0-4563 GCF_016433145.1 Gracilinanus agilis
CGGGTGATGGAATACTATTGTGCTAAAAGGAATAATAAACTGGAGGAGTTCCAGGCGAACTGGAGAGACTCTCGGGAACTGATGCAGAGCGAAAGGAGCAGAGCCAGAAGAACATTGTACACAGAGACTGATATACTGTGGTGAAATTGAATGTAATGGACCTCTGTACCAGCAGCAATACAATGACCCAGGACAATTCTGAGGGATTTATGGTAATGATGCTACCCACATTCAGAGGAAGGACTGCAGTAGAGGAAACATATAAGAAAAACAACTGCTTGAACGCATGGGTCGGGGTGGACGTGATTGAGGGTGGGGACTCGAAACTACCACACCAATGCAACTACCAACACTTTTGAAATTGGTCTTGATCAAGGACACATGACAAAACTAGTGGAAATGCGCATTGGCCACGGGTGGGGGGAGTTCGGGGGGTGGTGTAGGGGATAAGAGGAGTATGAATCAGGTGACCATGTTAAAAATGTATATTAATAAATGTTAAAAAAAATAAAAAATAAAAAAAATACAGCAGGAAAAAAAAAACAGCTCTTAACCTCTCCTGACAGAAACATTCAAGACTCCTCAAGGGGACATAAAAAAAAGTCCAGAGGAACGGAGGAACCCCACAACAGGGTGCAGCGTGGAAGGTACATGGAATCGTGACATTTCCATGCTATAAACGGGTGAAACAGCTCTCACTAAATCACAGGCTGAGCAATCAACCCTTCCCCCACCCCCTCCACACACTCCACCTATAACTCCAAAGCAAGGTAAAAAGAAATAGAGCAAGTATGGGGCACCCATCGAGTCATTGGCAGCTCCAGGGCCTGTTCCTGAGAGCAGCAAGATTTAGGTACCCAAAAAGCTAAAGAACACACATGAACTCTGAGTGCGGAAACGGAGCACAGGCTCAGGAGGAAGTGTGGATGGAGGCAGACACAACTGCGACCTAAGGCTCTGAAACCCTGAGTGGGGAACCAGTGCAGACAGGTATACGACTGTGGAAGAACCTCCCTGAAACTTGTAAAGAAACCTCGGGCAGAGGATCAAGCAAGGGGGTCTACCAGGGGGCTTGACCTTGGAAAAAACCAGACCTCAGTCCTCAGGAGCCAAAAGACTGCAGACAGTCACTTAGCACGAGGATAAAGCTGAGAAGCTGCTGGGTTAATGATGGCTACCCAGACTCAGGAAGTTCAGAAGAGAAAGATTAACAACAAGAAAAAGAAGTCTTTAACACTGGACAACTTTTACATGGAGAAAATCCAGACAACCAAGCAAACAGAGGAGGAGAACAAAGAAGCATCCGGACCCTCCTCAAATAAGGAAAATGGGTCACAAGCTATGGAAGAGTTCAAAACTGAGATTTTGAGGAAGATGGAAGAGATCTGGCAAGAAAATAACAGTTTAAAAGGTAGAATCTTGCAATTGGAAAGTGAGGCTCAGAAATCAAATGAACTGATAAGCAAATTGAACACCAGAAATGACTAGATTGAAAAGGAAAACCAAAAGATCATAGCCAAAAAACCGAAAGATTATAGCCGAAAACCAGTCTCTAAAGGCTAGAATTGAGCTAATGATCTCTCAAGACAACAAGAACAAATAAAACAAAGTCAAAAGACTGAAAAAATAAAAGGAAACATGAAATATCTCGACGACAAAGTGACAGACCAAGAAAACCGGTCTAGAAGAGACAATCTGAGAATCATTGGTCTTCCAGAAAAATTAAAAATTAATTAGAAACCTGAACTCCATACTAAAAGAAATTATTCAGCAAAATTGCCCTGAAGTCCTACAACAAGAGGGCAATATAGACATTGAAAGGATCCATAGATCACCCTAAAATATTCGAAACAGATAAGAAAACGCCCAGGAATATAATTGCCAAATTCAAGTGCTTCCAAGTAAAAGAAAAAAATCTTACAAGAAGCAAGAAAGAGATAATTCAAATATCAAAGAGCACCAATCAGGATCACAAAGGATCTGGCAGCCTCCACACTAAAAAGACTGCAAGGCTTGGAATACAATATTCAGAAAGGCAAGAGAGCTGGGCCTGAAACCACGGATCAACTACCCATCAAAATTGACTATACACTTCCAGGGGAAAGTATGGGCATTCAACAAAATTGAAGATTTCCAAGTATTTGCACAGAAAAGACCAGGGCTAAATGGAAAGTTTGATAACCAAATACAAAAATCGAGAGAAACATGAAAAGGTAAATAAGAAACAGAGGGGAAAGAAAGAAAGAAAACTCATTATTTTAAAATTTGCCTTCTTAAGGGCCTCAGTAAGATCTAATTATCTGTATTCCTATGTAGAGAAATGCTATGTATAATTCTCTGTGGTGAACTGTAGTCACTATTATATTATTCACTATTATAGTAATCAGAAGAATAATTCACAGGGTGAGGGTAGAACACTAAATAATCTAAGAAGACATGGGGGAAGGGAAAGAGGGGGTGAATAGTAGGGGACATCAAGAGGAACATGAGTGAATAAGAAAAATAGGACATTCTATTACACACAAAGAGGGCATGGGAAGGAGAGGGGACAAATACTATTATAAGAAGGAGAGGAAGAGAGCATTAAGAGGTAATAATCAAACCTTACTCTCAGTGTAATCAACCTGGAGAGGGAAGAGTAGCTATACTATCCATTGGGAACTAAAACTCTTATCTAACCCTACTGACAAAGTCAGAAGGGATAAACCAAGGGGAGCAGGGGAGTGGGGAGGTCAAAAAATGGAGGGGAGAAGAAGGTGGAGGGAATTCATTAGGCCTTTAAAAACAAAAAGAGGGGGAAAAATAAGGGAGGGGGTAGAAAGGGAATTTAATCAAGGGAGGGGATAAGGGATAGCAGCTTAATAGTAAACCACTGATTTAAAAGGAAATAGTATGAGAAAAAGGGGTAGGAATAGGGGAGGATTCGAAAATGTCAGCAAATACACAACTGATGATTATAACTCTGAATGTGAATGGGATGAACTCGCTCATAAAATGGAAGCAAATAGCAGAGTGGATTAGAAACCAAAATCCTACCATATGTTGTCTACAAGAAACACATATGAGGCGGGTGGACATACACAAGTTTAAGGTTCAGGGCTTGAGCAACATCTTTTGGGCGTCAAATGAGAAAAAGAAGGCAGGAGTGGCTATTATGATTTCTGACAAAGCCAAAGTAAAAACAGATATGATTAAAAAAGACAGGGAAGGTCATTATATCCTGATTAAAGGCATTAAAAACAAGGAGGAAATAACACTGCTCAATATGTATGCACCAAGTGTCATAGCATCCAAATTCATAAAGGAGAAACTGGCAGAGCTCAAGAAGGAAATAGATAGTAAAACCATACTAGTGGGAGATCTAAATATTCCTCTTTCAGATCTAGATGAATCAAACCGAAAAATAAATAAGAAAGAGTTAAGAGAGGTGAATGAAGTCCTAGAAAAATTAGATTTAATTGAAATGTGGAGAAAAATAAATAGGGACAAAAAGGAATACGCCTTCTTTTCGGCTGCACATGGTACATTCACAAAGATTGACCATGTAATAGGGCATAGAATCATTGCAAACAAATGCAAAAGAGCAGATATAATAAATGTAACCTTCTCAGATCATAATGCAATAAAAACAATAATTAATAAGGGCACCTGGACAGGCAAATCAAAAACTAATTGGGATTTAAATAATATGATTCTCCAAAACCAATTGGTCAAAGAAGAAATCATAGAAACAATCAACAATTTCATTGAAGAGAATGAAAATGATGAGACATCCTACCAATCTCTGTGGGATGTGGCTAAGGCAGTACTCAGGGGGAAATTTATATCCTTGAGTGCATATATTAACAACTTAAGGAGGGCAGAGATTAATTAATTGGGCATGCAATGCAAAAAATTAGAAAGCAAGCAAATTAAAAATCCCAAGATGAAAACTAAATTAGAAATACTAAATATCAAGGGAGAAATTAATATAGTCAAAAGTAAAAGAACTATTGGATTAATAAATAAGACTAGAAGCTGGTATTTTGAGAAAACAGATAAAAAAGACAAAGTACTGGTCAATCTAATAAAAAAAAGGAAAGAAGCAAACCAAATTGACAGTATCAAAGAAGAAAAGGGAGACCTCACCTCTAATGAAGGGGAAATTAAGGCAATCATTAAAAACTATTTCACCCAATTATATGGCAATAAATATAACAATTTAGGAGATATGGATGAATATTTACAAAAATATAAACTGCCTAGATTAACAGCAGAAGAAATAGAATACCTAAATAATCCCATATCAGAAAAAGAAATTGAACAAGCCATTAAAGAACTCCCTAAGAAAAAGTCTCCACAGCCTGATGGATTCACAAGTGAATTCTATCAGACATTCAAAGAGCAACTAATCCCAATACTATACAAATTATTTGATATGATAAGCAAAGAAGGAGTCCTACCAAATTCCTTTTATGACACAAATATGGTACTGATTCCAAAGCCAGGGAGATCAAAAACAGAGAAAGAAAACTACAGACCAATCTCCCTAATGAACATAGATGCAAAAATCTTAAATAGAAT
>NW_025400003.1:0-4641 GCF_016433145.1 Gracilinanus agilis
AAGGAAGGAAGGAAGGAAGGAAGGAAGGAAGGAAGGAAGGAAGGAAGGAAGGAAGGGAAAAAGAAATGTATCTCAAAAAGGAGATATGTGGATAGAAAAAGACTCAGATGGATTGGTGATGAAAAACCCACCTAGCAACCTTCCCTGGGCCAGTGAAGTGCAAACTCCTTGAGACTACATGAAAACACAAGTTTATTTTGCTTATTAAGATTAGGGAACTGATAGTTAAGATCCAATATGTCCCTGACTCTAGAGCTCTATCTCCACCCACTTTCTATGCTCCTCTCACAAGAAAGCTCTTCTGATCTTCTTAAACCCTTATCAGCTCCCTGATCTTTCTAAACCCCAAAACCATCTGATTAACTTTCTATACTAAGAATCCTAGATTGTTAATCAACTAAACTTAATTGTCCCTAAAAGGGCTAGTGAGAATGGACTCACAAGTGGACTGAGTCCTTCCCCAAACCTGGGGTTGGCTTCTTAGGTAAAAACCCTAAAGTCCCAGATGTTAAACCCTTTGGTTTACCTTAGCCAAAGTGCCACAGCCAAATTGTCCACAGCACTGCAGGGAAACCCAGATTTCCTCCTAAGTATCTTCCAAGCCCAAACCCTCCAAGTTTCTCCATGAAACTAGTCAGGTTACAGATGCTGATGGAGTAGTTGTTCTCCCTTCCAGCTCAAAGATAGGACAGTTGTGTAATGACAGTTAACTCAGCTAACTCCCCAAACCCTCCTCTGCAGTGCCTTCTCCCTCTAGAATCATTTCTTAGGGTTCATGGCTAAATTCTCCTCTCTCCCTTTTAGAGACAACTTTTGCATTTTCCCTTTATCTCTTTATCCTTACAGAAGGAAGGGAAGGAAGGAGGGAGGGAGGGAAGAAGGGAGAAAAGAAGTAAAGAGGGAAGAAGGAAGGAAGGATGAAGGAAAGGAAATATAATATGTTGTGGTCTGCATTCAGACTCCATCAGTTCTTTCTCTGAAGGCAGATGTCATTTTTCATCATGAGTCTCTGAGATTGTCTTGGATCACTGTATTTCAGAGAATAAACCAGGTTATTCACAGTTGTTCATCAAAAAATATTGCTATTAAATTGGGACATTAATGCATTGCTGGTGGAGTTGTGAACTGACCCAACCATTCTGGGTGGCAATTTGGAACTATGCTCAAAGGGCTATAAAAGAATGCCTGCCCTTTGATCCAGCCATACCATTGTTGAGTTTGTACCCCAAAGAGATCATAGATAAACAGACTTGTACAAAAATATTTATAGCCTTGCTATTTGTGGTGGCAAAGAACTGGAAAACGAGGGTATGTCCTTCAATTGGGGAATGGCTGAACAAATTGTGGTATATGCTGGTGATGAAATACTATTGTGCTCAAAGGAATAATAAACTGGAGGAATTCCATGTGAACTGGAAAGACCTCCAGGAATTGATGCAGAGTGAAAGGAGCAGAGCCAGAAGAACATTGTACACAGAGACCAATACAGTGTGGTAAAATAGAATGTAATAGACTTCTGTACTAGCAGCAATGCAATGATCCAGGACAATTCTGAGGGATTTATGGAAAAGAATGCTACCCACATTCAGAGGAAGGACTGCAGGAGAGGAAACATATAAGAAAAACAACTGCTTGAATGTATGGGTTGATGCAGACATGATTGGGGATGTAGACTCGAAACTACCACACCAATGCAACTATCAACAATTTGGAAATAGGTCTTGATCAAAGACACATGTTAAAACCAGTGGAAATGTGCGTTGGCCATGGGTGGGAGGAGAGTGGGGGATGAAGGGGAAAGTTAAAAATGAATATTAGGGGCAGCTGGGTAGCTCAGTGGAGTGAGAGTCAGGCCTAGAGACAGGAGGTCCTAGGTTCAAACCTGGCCTCAGCCACTTCCCAGCTGTGTGACCCTGGGCAAGTCACTTGACCCCCATTGCCCACCCTTACCAATATTCCACCTATGAGACAATACACCGAAGTACAAGGGTTTAAAAAAAAGAATATAAAAATGAATATTAATAAATGTTTTAAAAAATCTCTTTGTGATACAGACCTAGTAGTGGTATTGCTAGATCAAAAAGTATCCATAGTTTTAGAGCCCTATGACCGTAAGAATTAGGCATGTTTAGTTTGAAGAAGAGAAGACTGTTGGGGTATGATATCCATCTTCGAGTATGAGAAAACCTGTCTTGTAGAGGAAGAATTAGATTTGATCTGTCTGATCCTGGAAGAAAAAACCAGGAACAAAGGGAGGAAGTAGCCAAGATGCCAATTCAGACTCAACATCAGGAGAAACTTACTAAGCATTTGGATTATACAAAAGAGGAATGTTGTGTTTCAAGCCTTGGTAGGAGATCTATGGAGATCTACAGGCAGGGAGTGGACAATTGCTAGTGTGGGATATGGAGCCAGAGGGTTCAAATCAATCTAAACTCTTGTCACTTATTGTTTGTGTGATTTGAGGCAAGACATCTCCCCTGGATCTTAGTTTCTTTACCTTTAAAATCAGAGGAGGATCCAGCAATACCACTACTGGGTTTGTACCCCAAAGAGATAAAAAAGCGTTATACAAAAATATTCATAGCCACACTCTTTGTGGTGGCAAAAAAATTGGAAAACGTAAGGTTGTCTTTCAATTGGGGGATGGCTGAACAAATTGTGGTATATGATGGTGATGGATTACTATTGTGCTGTAAGGAATGATGAACTAGAGGATTTCTACATGAACTGAAAGAACCTCCATGAACTGATACAAAGTGAAATGAGTAGAACCAAGAGAAAGAACATTGTACACAGAAAGTGAAAAATTGTAGAATAACCCAATGTAATGGACTTTACCACTAGTAGCAATGCAATGATCCAGAACAATCCTGAGGGACTTATGAGAAAGAATGCTATCTACAACAAGAGAAAGAACTGTGGGAGTAGTGAAAAAGAAAATACTGGGAATAAGGGAATAACTAGTTGCCAGACAAACTGGGGACACTCTCACACCTCACAAGGGAAGGACTGACAGGTAAGCACAAATGAGGATGTGAGGTTTGGGAATGACAGTTGGTCAGGTAACTGACAATCTATCAACCAGGGAAAGCCAGTGAAGTGGGTAACTTCAAGATATGGGTTCTTTATGGCTTAGAGGAGACAAGAAGTACAAACAAACTGGGTTTATTGGTATTAAATGAGGGAAGTGGAAGAGAGGGGTTTCCTATACAATGGTAATAGCCCAAATGATTTAACTAAACTAAATTCTAAACTAAGCTAAACCTCTAACTAGAATAAGAGGGGCTGGAGAGGTGGGCTTCTCACTGCACAGGTTCACGGTGCTCCAAGATGATCATAGATGTCATAGGAACCAGGAACAAGTCCAATACACAGCCAGTCAATCCAAAAACTGCTCTACGGAGTAAGGTAGAAAAATCTGCTGTCCACCAGCAGATAATCCAGACCTTTCCTCAACCTAGGCCATGATAGTTGCTTGAAATATCTTCTTCTCAGTGAAATCCAAATCCCCACATAGCCAATACCTCCTCTTCTCAGCTTGGCCAAACCACCCACTCTTTTTTTCAAAACCTGGCTTCATTCCATTATGGAATGTCCATGAAGTTCAAGATTTCCTCAAGCTATCATCTATATTCCTCCTCATAACAGTTGAAATGCAAAAATAAATATGACTTATCACATGTTTATATGGGTATAAGATTTGGGGCTTTGGTTTTAAAAGATTGCTCTATTGCAAAAATGAATAATATGGAAATAGGTATCAAGTGATATAACATCTGTATAACCCAGTGGAATTGCTTGTTGGCTCTGGGCGGGGGGGAGGGAAGAGAGGAGGGAAAGAACATGAATCATGTAACCATGAGAAAATACTTTATTCATTTAGAATATTTTTCCATGGTTACATGATTCATGATTTTTCATTATGCCATATTTCATAATAATCATTGTAAAAATGATAAGAGAACATACCATTAAAGATGCAGCTAAAGTAGTCTATAGTGGAAAAATTATAGTCCTAAGGGAATACATTAAGAAGAATAGAAAAGAGAGGATGTACAAATTGAATAAATAATTTTTTAAATTATAAAACCAGTAAATTCAAAAGGAGCACAAAAGAAAAAATCTTGAAAATGAGAGCAGAAATAGATAATTTGGAAAACAAAAACTGTGAAACTAATAAATGAAACTAAAAGTTGGTTCTTTGAAAAGACTTATGAAATTAACAAACCTTTAACCATACTGATTTTAAAAGGGAAGAAAACAATAATAGAACAATAATAAAGTTTTGTTATTTTTCTGGAACACATATAGAAGACATAACAAAGAATCCTACAAGACTTATCAAAGTGATTCATGTGGGCACAAATGATACTGCCAGAAGGAACTTTAAAAATATTGCTGGAGGTCATAATCTCATTGTCAAGAAACTGAAGACCATAGGAAACATATGTTGTGTTTTTCTCATAGTTTCCCATTGAAATCAAGAAGTGTGGTGGGGGGTGGGGGAAGAAAGATTCATTTCAGAAGTGAACAACTAGCTAATAAGAATATCTGAGAATAGAATTTGGATTTTAGATATTTGCTTAAAATATAGGGACAATAGCTGCACAGTTGTATGTATATATATTATGTTGTATA
>NW_025400004.1:0-5741 GCF_016433145.1 Gracilinanus agilis
TATATCTATATCTATATCTATATCTATATCTATATCTATATCTATATCTATATCTATAAGATACAAAAGGATTTGTCCCAAATTAAGCTAATTACCTTTACATGCAACATCACTCACATCAGGTCCCTCATTTCTGCTCACACAACTACCAATTTCATTGATACCATTATTATTGTTGGTCAGTCATTTTCAGTGGTATCTAACATCATGACCCTATTTGCAGTTTTCTTGCAAACATACTAAAGTAGTTTGCCATTTCCTTCTCCAGCTCATTTTACAAATGAGGAAACTGAACCAAGCAGGGTTAAATGACTTGACCAAGATCACACAGCTAGTTGGTGTCTTTAAGTCAATTTTATTTTAGGTCTTCCTTAATCCAATCCTGGCACTCTATTCACTGTGCTATCTAATTGCCCCATCTTTACTTCTTATTTATTGTTGTAACAGCTTCCTAAGTAATCTCCCTGCTCCAAATCTCTCATCAGCCTTGTCCATCATCCATACTGCTGCTTAAGAAATTCCTCCTAAATACAAATTAGGTACAAATCCCTCTATCAACTCTGATGGCTTCCTAATCTCTCTAGAATCAAATATTAACTCCTCTGTTTAGCTTTTAAATCCCTAAGCAACATGACCCTGGCCTGTCATTCCATATTCACTGGACATTACTCATTCTCCTTCCTTCTGTGATCCAGCCAAATTAGTCTTCTCTGTTTTTCATATATAACATTTTATTTCCTGTCTCTGGACATTTCTACTGGCTATTGAATGAGCCTAGAATGCATTCCTTCCTGACCTCCAGCTCAGGGAGGTACTTACTGATCAGTTAGTTAATTGAGTGGGGCAGTAGAGGCTAAAATATGGAGACCCTTAAATGCCACACTAAGGAGTTTTCTATTATCTTTTGTAATTAGTGGGGATGTGGTAGATGGTTTATCACCTTAGTAGTACTATGAAAAGTGGGTTAGAAAGGAGATAAAAATATTAGGTAGACCAGTTAGATGATGTCAATGGTGCTGATGAGGAGGAATAGCTAATGTAGGGGCAGAGTGAGCATAAATGGGAAATTCCAGAAATGTTAAAAAGTAGAAATGGGAGGACTTAACCACTGTCTGGACATGAGAGTGAGTTCAACATAACCCAGAAAAGTCAAGTCTGGGATGAGAATAGCAGATCACAAAAATATATAGTACTTCAAGGTTTATAAAGAATTTTCCTCACAACAATCATGTGAGATATTAGAAATATTATTACTCCTCCTTTACAGGTGAGAAAGCTTAGTAAGACAAGATTACACAATGAGTAAGCTTTAGAGCCAGAAATTGATCCTAATGCTCATTCTACATTTTCAATCAATTGCCAAATTATACTGTTTTTACATTTAACATTATTTACATTTACATTTAACATTCTTTTTATTATGCCATGCTGTCTCTTAGGAATGTAGTGCCAATAAAGCACCAAGTTTAGAGTCAGTATGACCTGGGTTCAAAACTGACTTCAGACACTTCTTAGCTATGTAACTCTGGGCAAATCATTTAACCTTGATTGCCCAGCCCTTGCTGCTCTTCTGTCTTAGAATTGATAGTAAGAAGGGTTAAAAAAAAAAAAAGAATGATAGTGCTAATTTATAACCTATATAAAATTGTTAACATCTCAAGAGGGAGGAGGAAGGGGAGAAAGGAGTGAGAGAATTTGGAATGCAAAATGTTAGAAACAAATGTAAAAATTGTTTTTACATGTAATGGGGGAAATAAAATATTGCTAAACTTTTAAAAACAAAAAGAATGGTTATGCCATCATCAATAAGACAAGAAAATTTAGGAGGTCAGGTCTAGGAGGAAAGGTGATGAGCTACGTATTGATCATCAGGAGCATATTATCATTCTTTTACTTCAACCCTGAGTAATACAAAGAATATAGGACTAGAGACAAAAACCTGGGATTCTCATCATCTTCACTCTGAAACCTTATCAGTTGTGTAACCCTGAGCAAACCACTTCAACTTTCTGGTCCTGGTCTGCCCACATCTAAAATATGGGTTTTTGATTATTATGTTCTACCTAACGCTAAACTCTACCTCCTCTCCCAATTTTTTTTTAAACCTACTACTAAACCCTAAAATGACCTGTACTTACTTTACTGCCTTCTCACCTGGAATCTCCCTCTTCTTTGGTGACCTTCTCTCCCTGAAGATCCTTCTACTCCTGTAATCATCTCTCCTCCATGAGTTCCTCCATTTTGAGGAAGGATCTTTTTTTTTTTTTTTTTTAATCTTTACCTTCCATCTTAGAATCAATACTAAATATAGGTTGCAAAGAAGAGCAGTAAGGGCTAGGCAATTGGGTTAAGCGGCTTGCCTAGGGTCACAGCTAGGAAGTATCTGAGGCCACATTTGGCCCCAGGACCTTCTATCTCCAGGCACCACTCTCTGTCCACTGAGCATCGAGCTGCCCCCCATATCCATCATTTAATAAATGCTTGTTGATTTGACGTTTTTCCTTAGAAAACAAGAGTGCAACTATGTTGTTTGTACAGAATTTAAACTTATGTGGATTATATTAGGGAAATTAGGGAAATAAAATATGTAAATAATTGGGGTTTTTTTTAAACCCTTACCTTCTGTCTTAGTATCAGTTCCAAGACAGAAGAGTGGCAAGGGCTAGGCAATGGGGGTTAAATGACTTGCCTTAGGCCACATAGCTAGGAATTATCTGAGGTCAGATTTGAATCAAGGTCCTACCAACCTCAGGTCTGGCACGTTATCCATTGTGCTACCTAGCTGTCCCATAATTGTGCTATAAAATATAGTACTGGCGCTCTTTTTTATATTCTTATTATCCACTACTCCCTATTTATACCAGAAATACTTCCCTTACCCTTACAATAAGTACAGTCAAGTAAAACAAATCACCATATTGGTCATGTCGGAAAATGTATGTCTTATCCTATACCTCTAGTCTACTACTTCTTTCCAAATAGGAGGTAGGCATGCTTTACCATTATTCTTTTAAAACCATGATTGGCCATTATGTTAATAAGCATGGGCATCTAAAATCTTTCAAGTCTGCTTTTCTTTACATAATTTTGGTTATCATATGAATTGTTCTTTTGGTTTTGCTTTCTCCACTTTGCACGAATTGATGAAATCTCTCCAAATTTCTCTGAATTTTTATAGTTATCATTTCTTACAATGCAATAATATTCCATTGCATAGCACAGCATAACTTATTCAGTCATTCCCCAACTGAGGAGATTTGTTCCAGTTCTTTGCTACTACAAAAATTGTTGCTACAAATATTTTTAAATACATAGAAATTTTCCCTGTCTTTAATCTCCCTGGGGCATGTGTCTAGCAATAGTGTCATCAGGTCAAAGTACAATTTAGTGACTTTTGGGGGAAAATTTTCAAATGATTTCCAAGATTGGTTTTACCATTTCCCAGTTCCACCAACAAACCATTAGTGTTCCTACCTTCTCACAGACCCTCCAACGTTTATCATTTTCATCTTTTGTCAACTTTGCCAGTTATCTGTGTGGTAAAAAATCCAAAATGGTTACATTTGAATTTCCTTTTTATCTTTTTTTAAATTTTTTTTAAGCCCTTACCTTTCATCTTAGAATAAATACTGTGTATTGGTTCTAAGGCAGAAAAGTGGTAAGGGCTAGGCAATGGGGGTTAAGTGACTTGCCTAGAGGCACACAGCTAGGAAGTGTCTGAGGTCAGATTTGAACCCAGGACCTCCTGTCTCTGGGCCTGGCTCTCAATCCACTGAGCCACCCAGCTGCCCCCATCTTTTTAAATTTCAAAGTAGGTTTTTGTGTTTTTTTTCTTGTTAAAAATAATATTACATTTTGAAACCACAAGCATTTTCCTTTTTAAAAATTTCTTTTTAAAAATTGAACATAGTCATTTTTAAAAATAAACACTTCAATATATAAAGAACAAAAGATGGTTGTATATGAAGCTGTAACCATGTTACATTTTAAATGATTATGTAATTCAATCAGTCAATGAACATTTATTATGCCAATCAATGTTCTGGGAATACAAAAATGAGGTAAAAGATATTCCTACTCCCAAAGAACTCACAATCTAATGGGGAAGAAAACAAATAAACAAATATGCACAAAAAAGCCACATGTAGAATTAATAGGGAAAATTAAAAGAGGGAAGGCATTAGAATTAACAAGAGGTCAGGAAAATTTTCTGTAAAAGAAGGGATTTTAACTGGGATTTGAAGGAAGCCATTGATGATAAGAGGCAAAGATGAGGAGGGAGACCATTCAAGGCATGGGAGACAGCTAGAGAAAAGGCCTAGAACCAACAGCTGAAGTGTCGTATTCTTGGAATTGTAAGGAAGCCAGTTTTATTGGATAGAAGAGTACTTCAACACAGTAAGGACAAAATAGCTCTATTGGTGTCCTCTTTTGAACTTTTTTTTTATTGTTCTTTGTGTTTATTGTTTAAAAAAATATAGCCAATATCTTTTGGTTTATGTTGTCTAAATTCCACCCCCTATATTCTTTCAACTCTCCCTCCAAAAAAGCTATCCATATAACAAGGATTTTTTTTTTTAATGGAAGGGAAAACAGGAATAGAAAAAAAACATACATACACACATACACACACACACATGTCTCTCTGCAAAGGTTTAGTGAAGTGTCTTTTCATATCTCTTATTTAGAGCCAAGCTTGTTATTTGCAATTTTGCATCATTTATTTTTAATTATTTTATTGTGGTTGTTCTTTCCATTTACGTTGGTATATAAGTCAATTCATTGTTTTATTGTTTTATTGGCTCTGTTTACTTCACTCTGCATCAGTTCATCTTGCATCAATAAGTCTTTCCATGCTTCCCTGTATTTATCTTATTTGTCATTTCTTACTGCCCTGCAATATTCCATTACACTCAGAATTTGTTTAGCCATCCCACCAATCAATGGGCATCTACTTTGTTCTAGTTATTTACTACCACAGAAATATTTTGGTGTATATGAGGCCTTTAATTTCATCAACGACCTTGGGGCATATGCCTCACAAGTGGAATCTTTGGGTCAAAGGGTTGGATAGTTTAGTCACTTTTGTTTGCATAATTATATGCTGCTTTCCAAATGCAGCTCCACAAATGAAGCATTACTGTCCCTATCTTTTCTACAGCCCCTTCATTATTGACAGTTTCCATCTTTTGTCATCTTTGCCAGGTTGCTGGGTATGAAGTAAAGCCTCAGAACTGTTTTGATTTTAGTTGATCTTATTAGTAGTGTTTTGAAGAATTCTTTGCTTTGATTGTTGATTGCTTACAAGTCTTTTAAGAACTGCTTGTTCATATCCTTTGAGATGGTAAAGTGTTGAGCACAGTACCCGGCTACAAAACCTACTACGAATTGGTTCTAAGGAAGAAGAGTGGTAAAGGCTAGGCAATGGGGGTTAAGTGGCTTGTCCAGAGTCACACAACTAGAAAGTGAGGTTAAATTTGAACACAGGACTTCCCATTTCTATGCCTAGCTCCTATCTACTGTGTCACCTAGCTGTCTCCTGAGTAATGATTCATTCTTATAAATTTATATCAATTTCCAATAAATTTTAGACATTAATTAGGGAATGACTGAATAAATTGTGCTATATGATAGTGATGGAATACTATTGTGCTATAAGAAATGACAAGCATGGGGGCAGCTGAGTGGCTCAGTGGATTGAGAGCCAGGCCCAGAGACAGGAGGTCCTGGGTTCAAATCTG
>NW_025400005.1:0-1409 GCF_016433145.1 Gracilinanus agilis
CTGATCCTTACAGCAGCCCCAGGAGGCAGCTTTATCTCATTTTACAGTTGAGGAAACTGAGGCAAACGGGGTTCAATGACTAGCCCAGGGTCACCCAGCTAGCGGAGAACATCTTTGTCTAAAGGCCGGCTCAAAGATCTTATCGGGTGCTTCTTTCTCTCGTCCAGCCTCAGTTTTCTCCTCAGTCGAGCATAGGCTAAGGTCCCTTCTAGTTCTCACCTCCTAGAATCCCAGAACGTCAGACTCAGGAGCAGTTGGGGTGTTTCCTCTTTGGCTCCTTCCGACTGTGCTGCACCCCTAGGTCCTCCCTGCTTTCCCCCGGTGCCCACACAATATCCTAAGCCGGGGACAGCGAGCTTGGGGGCCCTGAACTGACCAAAGGCCCTGAAGGATAAGGCAGCGGACGATGCATGTCCCCCCTTCCTCTGAGACCCCGGGAGCATCTTCTGGGATGGCTCACGGCCAATGCCTGCTCTTTGCAGGCCAGCTTAAGGAAAAGACTTAACTTTTCAATCGACCAACATCAATGAAGCAGCGACCATGTGCCAGGCTGTGCCAAGGGCTGGGGGTACAAAAAGAGGGACAAAATTGCCCCCAAGGAGCTCCCAGGCCAATGGGGGAGACCCCTCCAAATGGGAAGCAAGCCCTAGAGAGAAGTCCTGCCTGGGGGAGGCCCTGCCACTAAGACGGGGCCAGGAGTTGGGAATGAAAGCCAGGGAGATCAGTAATGGGAGCAGAGGAGGGAGAGCAGCGCAGTAGTTCAGTGGGAAGAGCCAGACCTGGAGATCCTGGGTTCAAATGTGACCTCAGACACTTCCTAGCTGTGTGGCCGTGGGCCAGTCACTTAACTCCAAATGCCTGGCCCACCTCATTCTTCTGTACTTGGTACTGGTTCTAAGATGGAAGGGGAAGGTTTCACTAAAAAGAGGAAGACAGCGAGGACACAAAAGCTATGCTCTGGGGCTGGAGGCTGCTCTGTTTAAGGGAGTGAGAGAGGCATCCCCCTCTTCCCCAAAAGGCAGGCATACCTTTCCCTTATGGTTGCACCCTTTCCCTGACTACCACAGGAGGGCGCTGTGGGCAAGACTATAGCAAAGCTCTTCGCTTTGGGACGGGAGTGGACCAAAGAGGCAGAGGCCTGAGGTCAGAGATTTTGGTCCCAAATCACAGGGCCCGGGATACGGGGGGAGAGGGTGGCTGAAAGGGGCCTTGAGTTCATCTTGTCCAGAAAGGAAACAGAGGCCCCAGAGTACCCCAGGAATCAGCAAATGGAGAGTTGAGGCAAGGAGCCACATCCTGGGACCAAGGGGGAACAAAGCCAGTGACTGCAGTCAACAGAAGAAGGGAACAGACCACAAGGCAAAGGGCCATCATGAGCATGGCTTGAGGGCAGCTGTGAGCATTTGGGC
>NW_025400006.1:0-1050 GCF_016433145.1 Gracilinanus agilis
TATGTATGTATGTATATCTTATTTATTTATCAGACATATACAAGTCATTCTCTAAACAATGTTTCTGTTTCTGTATATAATGTTCTCTTGGTTCTACTCATTTCACTGTCCATGATTACATGTAGGCATTTCCTGTTTTTTTTTAACTGCTCCTCATTTCTTACAATGTAGTAGTAACCATCAAATTCATATGCCAAAATTTATTTAGCCATTCCTCAAGTGATGGATAATTTCCAGTTCTTTGACACTGCAAAAAAGAGCTGTTAAAAATATTTTTGAACCTATAAAGTCTATTCCTTTTTCCCTTCACCATAGAAAATAAAATTAATCATGGTATTGGTGAATCAAAAGGTATACACAATTTTATAATTCTTTCAGTATAATTCCAGATTGCTTTCCAAAATGATTGGGTTAGTTCATAGTTTCCACGAACAGTGTATTAGTTTCCCTGTTTTAAACAGCCCCTCCAAAATTTGTCATTTTGTCCTTTTATCATTTTATTCAATCTAATAGCTGAGCTATGATATCTCAGAGTTGTTGTATTACCCTAATCAATAATGATTTAGAGCATTTATCATATAATTATATATAACTTTGATATATTTATTCAAAAATTAGCTATTCATATCCTTTGATCATTTATCAGTTGAGGAATGGCATATATTCTTACATGTTTGACAACTTTCTCTATATATTTTAGATATGACACCTCTATCCAAGAAACTGCCTATAATTTTTCCTAACTTATTGTCTTCCTTGTTATCTTGACTAAATTCATTTATTTGTACAAAACCTTTTTAATTTAATGCATTAAAAGTATCCATTTTCCATCTCACAGTGTTTTCTGCCTCTTGTTTAGTTATAAATTCTTCTATCTACAAATCTGATAGGTAATATATTTCTTGTTCTTCTAAATTGCTTATGATATATCCATTTATCCCTAGTCATATATCCATTTGGACCATATCTTGACAAATGGTGTGATAGAAATGGTCTATATTTGGTTTCTGCCAGATTATGGTGAATTGATATTTAAATTTATTTATTTAA
>NW_025400007.1:0-3405 GCF_016433145.1 Gracilinanus agilis
TATATTTGAGTGATTAGACCCCTGTCAGAGTTTTTCGTTATAAAGATATTTTCCCAATTTGTTGTTTCCCTTCTGATTTTGACTACATTGTTTTTGTTTGTACAAAAGCTTTTTAGCTTAATATAATCAAAACCATTAAATTTACATTTTGTAATTTTCTCTAACTCTTGCTTGGTTTTAAAATCTTTCCTTTCCCAGAGATCTGACAAGTATACTATTCTGTGTTCACTTAACTTATTTACAGTTTCCCTCTTTATATTCAAGTCATTCACCCATTTTGAATTTATCTTGGTGTAGGGTGTGAGATGTTGATCTAAACCTAATCTCTCCCATATTGTTTTCCAAATTTCCCAGCAGTTTTTGTCAAATAGTGGATTCATGTCCCAAAAGTAGGGCTCTTTGGGTTTATCATACACTGTCTTGCTGACATCATTAACCCCAAGTCTATTCCACTGATCCTCCCTTCTATCTCTTAGCCAGTACCATATTGATTTAATGACTGCTGCTTTATAGTATAGTTTGATATCTGGTACTGCTAGGCCCCCTTCCTTCACATTTTTTTTTCATTATTTCCTTTGATATTCTTGATCTTTTGTTATTCCAAATGAAATTTGTTATAGTTTTTCCTAATTCCATAAAGAAGTTTTTTGGTAATTTGATAGGTATGGCGCTAAATAGGTAAATTAATTTGGGTAGGATGTTCATTTTTATTATGTTAGCTCGTCCTACCCATGAACAGTTAATGGCTTTCCAATTGTTGAGGTACAGTTTTATTTGTTTGGAAAGTGTTTTGTAGTTGTTTTCATATAATAGCTGTGTTTGTTCTGTTAGATTGATTTCCAAGTATTTTATATTGTCTATGGTGATTCTAAATGGTGTTTCTCTTTCTACCTCTTGCTGTACTAATGTGTTGGAAATGTATAGAAATGCTGATGATTTATGTGCATTTATTTTGTATCCTGCCACTTTGCTAAAGTTGTTGATTATTTCTACCAGCCTCTTAGTTGATTCTCTAGGATTTTTTAAGTATACCATCATATCATCTGCAAAGAGTGATAGCTTAGTCTCCTCATTGCCTATTTTGATACCTTCAATTTCTTTTCCTTCTCTAATTGCTATTGCTAGTGTTTCTAGTACTATGTTGAATAATAGAGGTGATAATGGGCATCCTTGTTTCATTCCTGATCTTATTGGGAAGGCTTCTAATTTATCCCCATTGCATATAATGCTTGTTGATGGTTTTAGGTATATATTGTTTATTATTTTTAGGAAGGGTCCTTCTATTCCTATACTTTTCAATGTTTTCAATAGGAATGGATGCTGTATTTTGTCAAAGGCTTTTTCAGCATCTATTGAGATAATCATGTGATTTTTGTTTGTTAGACTGTTGATATGGTCAATTATGTGGATGGTTTTCCTAATGTTGAACCATCCTTGCATTCCTGGTATAAATCCCACCTGATCATGGTGGATGACCTTCTTAATTACTTGCTGGAGTCTCTTTGCTAATATTCTATTTGAGATTTTTGCATCTATGTTCATTAGGGAGATTGGTCTATAGTTTTCTTTCTCTGATTTTGGTCTACCTGGCTTTGGAATCAGTACCATATTTGTGTCATAAAAGGAATTTGGTAGGACTCCTTCTTTGCTTACCATATCAAATAATTTGTATAGTATTGGCATTAGTTGCTCTTTGAATGTCTGATAGAATTCACTTGTGAATCCATCAGGTCCTGGTGATTTTTTCTTAGGGAGTTCTTTAATGGTTTGTTCAATTTCTATTTCTGATATGGGATTATTTAGGTATTCTATTTCTTCTGCTGACTTGTCAGAAGTCACAAGAGAAGACATACTTGGGTTTAGAACTCAGACCTCTTCACCTTTAGTTCTGGACTCTTTCCATTGGGCCTGCCCAACTTTTTTTTTTTAAACTTCATTTCAAGGTCAAGAAAATGAATCACTAGCATCCTTTCTTCAGCTTCTTCCTAAGCTCATGTGCCTCTAATGTTTTTCTTCTTCTTTTTGTGCTTGTCTAAATCTCTAGTATAATAAAATCACAGATTTAGAATTAGAAGGGATCATAGATGTCATATCATCTAACTCTCTCATTTTATATGTGAGGAACTAGAGCTAAGAGAAGTTACTCAGAGGTCACACAGATTCTGAGCAGTAAGCTGAATTTTGAACCCAAGTTCTCTGACTCCAAATTCAGTATTCTTTCCATTGTGCCACACATTGAAAAGGGAAAGTGATAGGAATTCAGTCCTATAAGATCTTAGAAAAGTGCCAAGGGGCAGGAGTTAAGTTGCCCAGCAAAACATTCTACTAATCATCCCATTTCACTCTGGGAAGCTTATATTAATTTTCTTCTCTCCTCATTTTCTTCTCTCTCTCCCTGGGCCTGGAGTTAGGAAGATTTAAATTCAAATCTGGCTTCTGACATTTACTCTGACATTGTGTAACCCTAGGCTATTCATTTAACCTCTGTTTACCCCATTTTCTTCAACTGTAAAATGGGGATTACAACAGCAACCTCCTTATAGGGTTGTTGTGAAGATAAAGTGAGATAATATTTCTCAGGTACTTATCACAATGCGTGGCACAAAGTAGTTGTTACATAAATACTCATTTCCTTCCCCTTCCCTGCTCTTCTTCTTCCTTTGTTTCCTTCCTGCTATATGCCCATGAAAGCTACTCAATCCCATCAGCTCACCCCTAACCACCTGTATTTTGAGTGCCTGTCCCAATGATCTCACTGTAATCCTCCTCCTCCTCCATTTCCCTCCTCCTCTCATTATTGAATGATGAAAGGCATTCTTGCCGCAACCTGTGCTGATGAATTATGAATGTTCTTCTGAGGGTGCTCCTGCCTTCCAATTAGGGCCTGGAAGGGTTGATGGCACAAGCAAATTAAAATGTAATTCATTGGGGTTGACATTTAAGCTGCTAGGGTAAATGGCAGGGTTGGGAAGAACTTCATGAGACAGCTTCCAGCACAGTGAGGAGGCCCCTCTCAAAGCAGACATAAGGTTTAAATAAATAATGTAAGCTTAGAATTGGAATTCACAATAAGTCTAGAGTCTTTTAGTAAATGATGGCTAGTCTAGCAAAGACCTCTTCCAACAACCCTTTTTTATAAAGACAGTAACCCTTCCATACTCCTCTTCCCTAACTTATACATACACATACATATCTATATCTATCTATATCTATATCTATATACATACACACATATATATATATAAATGCACCCTAAATATAGGGAAAGTCTGCTTTGGTTCAAAGGTCCTCTGGAAAGTTAGTCACTAGCCTATTGATTGTAAAAGCCAGGGAAGGGAAGGAAGAGTTTGAATGAAAGGATCCATGTCTTTTTTAATATATATATATATATATATATATATTTAT
>NW_025400008.1:0-2662 GCF_016433145.1 Gracilinanus agilis
AGCCCCCCCGCCGTCAGCAGCCCCCCGCCCCCCACTCACCCTGCCCGTTGCCGCTGTTGTCCACGTCGGCCACGCACAGGCAGCCCTGGTCGAACTCTTCGTGCTCCCCCAGCACGGCCGACCACCAGTCTCGGGCTTTAAACAAGGACATTCTGGCTCAGCCTGAAAAGGAAGGTTCGTTGGGGGTGAATTCGAGGCTCGGGGAGGCCGGGGCGCTCTTTGGGGAGCAGCTCGGGAGGCACCCCAGAACTCTGGGTGTGGGGGCTGGGGGACCCCGGCGGCCCTCGAGCCGCCCCCCCGACACCCCACGCCTGCCCCATCGCAGAGCCTCCCTCCGCGGTCCGGCCGAGGCAGCCCGTCCGCCGCTCTGGCCGTTAGAAGCTGCTGCCGCCCCCACCGCGGAGGTCAGACCTGTCATGGGGCAGCCCTCCGGGTCCCCCGGCCGGACGGCTCGGCCGCCCCTCCCCAGGCCACTGTCCTGAGCGCCCTCAGGGTGGCCCCTCCATTCCTCGGGGGAGCCACAGCCTGCGAGGCGCCTCCCCCTGACGGGGAGCTCACTCTCTACTTCACTCAAGCAGGAGGGCACCTGCGGGCCCGGGGCCAGAGACGGCGGTCCTGGGTT
This sequence comes from Gracilinanus agilis, assembly GCF_016433145.1. Classification (NCBI taxonomy): domain Eukaryota; kingdom Metazoa; phylum Chordata; class Mammalia; order Didelphimorphia; family Didelphidae; genus Gracilinanus; species Gracilinanus agilis. The sequence goes on from NW_025400008.1 coordinate 623, forward strand.
CCAATCTGACCTGTCATCCCCCCCCACGGCCCAGCCTTGGCCTTCCTTCTGCCTTGGACCCCGAGCCAGGGCTGGACCCGAGACGGAAGAAGGAGAGAAGGGGCCGAGGCGCTGTGGGCCAGGAAGCGGAGAGCGAGGCCGGGAGGTTCGGTTCTGCAGGCTCCCAAAGGGCCGGACAGAAACTCGCTGGCCCTCACGAGAACTCGACCCACTAAGGGCGACGCCTCTGATTTACGGAGGAGAAACCAAGTCTGGTGAGGCCCCGCCGGAGCATCAAAGGCAGAACTTGAACCCAGGACATCCGGACTCTGGGTCCGGCCGTGTTCTGCCACTCATTCTGTTCTCCCAGGAAAGAGATTATCTGAATAAATTAGCCGAGAAACCACAGCTGACCAGACCAGACCGCCAGCTGCCCGGACAATGGCCAGGCCGGCCCAGCCCCTGGCCCCAGGCTCGGGCCGCTCTGACCCAGCCAACGATGCCCAGTGGGGGGACAGAAGGGAGGGGAGAGGCTGGGGAGGCACACGGAGGCCAGGAGGGCGGACGGTCAGCTCTGGATCCGGGGTCACTCCATGCCGCCCCGAGAAGGGGTCAGGGAGGCCGGAGGCTCTCCCTCGGCCCCGCGTTGTCCACTCCTCCGGAGCAGACCCTTCCCAGAGTTCCACGTGTAACGACAAGGCCGTCATTTGCTGCGTTTGGCCCTCAGCCTCCATCTCAGGCCCCCCAGAACCCCCAGAACCCCCAGAACCCCCAGACCCTCACGCCACCTTTCCACGGCCTTTTCATTTGAAAGAGCGGCTGCCCTGAAGCTGCCCCCTCCCGGGCCTCTATGATCCCCGTCCCCCGGGGGAGGCCGAGGCTGGGGAGGCTCTCTGGGCCCCACACGGGCCTCTCCACTGGATTCCTTCCCTCCTCCCTGTCAGCCAGGTGGCCCCGGGGGGCAATTAGAGCAGAGCCGGGCAGGGCGGGCAGGGCGGGGGCAAAGTCCCCAGAAGGGAAGCTGCTGCCGAGAGCAGAGGAGGCCCGAGGGGGGCCCAGAGCGGGAGGGCCGGCCAGGATGGCCAGCAGCACGCGGGGCCTCCGGCTCGCTCCTCGGCTGCCCTCAGCCGTAACTCGGGGGCTTCTGCCGGCCACTGGGCGATGGACGGCCCCCTCCGTCCTGGGCACGTCCCGCTCTCTGACCGCCGCTCTCGGCCTCCACCTCGGGCCCTCCAGCGGCCCTGCCGCCTCTGCGGAGGCACCCTCGTGGCTCCCAGGCGTTTAACAACCATCTCTCCGCAGATCTCCAGGGAGCCGCTGGTCACACGTCTCGGGGCCGCCGGAGAGTTCAGGCGAGACGTCCCGCAGGCACATCCCAAACAGGCTCCGTCCCGTCCCCTCGTGGCCTCCCCTGCCCCAGGTCCTGGCCTCGGAGCTCCTCTCACCGCATTGTCTCCGTCCCAAGGACCGGTCAGCGGCCGAGCTCCGGCCCCTCCGCTCTCCTCCCCGCCGGCCCCTGCTCAGGCCTGGCCCCTCTGACCTGGGCCACTTCGGCCTTCCTCGGGTCTGGGAGGAGGCACAGCCCTCCCCGCCTCCTCTCTCGGGCCTTCGGAATGCTGCTCAGAAGCTTCCTGGAGCGCCACGGCCGGCAGGGGAGCCTCTACGGCCGGCCTCTTGGCCTCCTTAGGGAGGGTCGCCGAGGCTGCTGGAGGGCAGGAATGGCTTCATCCAGTCTTGGGATCCGGCCGGCCCATCCCCCGCAGATGCTTAAGAAATGGCGGCTGGCCGGTGGCAGCCCGGCTGGACACGGAGGGGAGGCGCACCGGATCCGGCACTTCCGGGCCTCGCCCGCGAGGGTGGGAAGGGAAAAGCCCCCCCCCGGCCCTCTCCGGCCAGACCCCTCCAAGGCCCGAATCCCTCCCAGGTTTGGGTCCTTCTTTCCAGCTTTGCCAACAAGGAAGAAGCCAGCAGCGGCTCCGAACGTCCTGCCAGGATCCAGGCTCGGCGCCCGGCCGGCCTCTCGACCCCCTCCTGCGCCCTTCAGAGCCCCAAGGGGGGCCC
>NW_025400009.1:0-9287 GCF_016433145.1 Gracilinanus agilis
AGCATGGAGTTTATTATATATATATATATATTTCAAGACTCATTTCATACAAAAGAACCCCCCTGAAACTTTGCAGATGTGCAGAAGTAACAAATTATGTCATATCAAAACACAAAAAGTCTCATTGGCTTCAGAAAAGGCCAAGGCTGAATTTTGACTGGGCTCTTATCAGAAAGCCATTTTGGGGAGTATTTTTCTCAGGGTTGAATTAACCCTGCTAAGGTTTTGGCCTTGGCTATGCTAGGCAGCATCATTCCTGGTTAAAGGGGAGCAGTGTTAACCCTTTAAATTCAGGTTTGCTAGGAACTTAAAGCTTTTCAATAAGGCCACAATACTTTTCAACAAGAAATCTCAAGGATCACAAAAGGGGTCAAAAGAGGAGTCTCAGATTTTTATCTATTCTCTTATTGGCTTCCCACAGGATTTGGGCATTTACACACTATAAAGGGGTAAATTAGCTCCCACCAAAATGTAAGCTGGTCAAACCCTCCCCCATCCCACCTACAAGGCAGGATTCATAGCTAGCTCCCTAGAATTAAAGCAGTGGGAAACAACCTCTAAGTTTTTGGCAGCAGATCAAGAGTGCCCTTGAGAGAAGCTAAGACTGAAACTCCATAAGGCTGAAGAGTGCCCACCTTAAAGGTAGAGAGGGGAGTGGGGCTGGGGCAGCATACAGCAGAAACCACATACAGACTCAAAAACTAGTCTCAGGAAAAAACTCCTCCATAGCTCCATACACAGAGAGCCTGCCTTCTTCACCCAGACTTCAGAGAGAAACAAGAAACAGGAGAGTAATGGCTAGCAAAGCTCAAGGAAAACCAACAAACAAAAGAAGCAAGAAAAATGCACTGACTAGATAATTTTTACATAGAAAAAATCCATACCACAGAACAGACAGCATAGGAGGACAAACATGTAAACACATCCAAACCCTCCCAAAAAAATCAAAATTGGTCACAAGCTCTTGAAGAGTTCCAATCTGAGATCATGAGAAAGGTGGGAGAAAGTTAGCAAGAAAAGTGGGAAATAGTTCAAAAAGAAAAAAACAGTTTAAAAGGCAGATTTTTGCAATTGGAAATTGAGGTTCAGAAATCAAATGAAATGATGAGCAAATTGAAGACCAGAAATGATCAACTGGAAGCAGTGAAGGGCCAGATAGACCAGACTGAAAAGGAAAACCAAAATATTATAGCTGAAAACCAGTTTTTAAAGGCTAGAATTGGGCAGGTAGAAGCCAATGATCTCACAAGACAGCAAGAATTAATAAAGCAAAGTAAAAGACTGATCAAATGGAAGGAAATGTGAAATATCTCATTTACTAGATAACAGACCAAGAAAACAGATCTAGAAGAGATTGTTTTGAGAATCATTTGTCTTCCTGAAAAATCAGAGACAAATAGGAATCTTGATGGCATACTACAAGAAATTATCCAAGAAAACTGCCCTGGTGTCCTTGAAAAAGAGGGCAAAATAGACATTGAGAGAGCCCATAGATAACCCTTTGCACTAAATCCTCAAAAGACAACCCCCATAAATGTAATAGCCAAATTCAAAAGCTTCTAAGTTAAGAAGAAAATATTACAAGAAGGCAGAAGGAGACATTTCAGATATCAAGGAACACCAATCAGCATTACACAGGATCTTGCAGCCTCCACACTACAAGAGCACAAGACTTGGAATATGATATTCAGAAAGGCAAGAGAACTGGGTCTACAACGAAGGATCATCTACCCATCAAAACTGACTATATACTTCCAGGAGAAAGTATGAGCATTCAACAAGATAGAAGATTTCCAAATATTTGTAAAGAAGAACCCAGAACTAAATGGAAAGTTTGATATCCAAACACAAAGATCAAGAGAAACATGAAAAGGTAAATACGAAAGAGAGGGGAAAGAAAAAAATTAAAGGTTCTTCTCTAAGGCCTTCAATAAGATCAAATTATTTATATTCCTATATGGAAAATATTATTTGCAACTCTCAAAAATTGTATTCATTATTATAGCAATTAGAAGAACTATACATAGGGAAGGTTGGGGTACTAAGTGGTCTAAGATGATACCCCCCAAAAAAAAGAAAAGAAAGAAAAGGGATGGAGGAATAGAAGATGGCAGCAAGAGAAACTTAAAGGAATAAGAAAAATAGGAAAACCTATACCACACAAAGAAGCTTATGGGAAGTGGAGGGGAAGAATACTATTATAAAAAGGAGAGGAAGAGAGTGTTAATAGGTAATACTTAAACCTTACTCTTAGAGGGATCAATTCTGAGGGAGAAGAGCAGCTGGATCCATTGGGGTAACAAATTCTCTCTTACACTCCAGGGAAAATCAAAAGGGAAATACCAAGGGGGAGGGAGTGGGCCAGGGAGTACATAAAGGGAGGGAAAGAGAGAGGGGATGGAATCTAATTGACGCTAAAAAAATAACAAGAGGGGAACAAAAAAGGAGGGGGCATAAAGGGAAGTAAAATAAGGGTGAGAATTAGGGGGACTGATTAAAAGTAAACCACTGTTTTAAAAGGAAATAGTGAAAGAAGAAAAGGCAGAAGTAGGAGAGGACTTCAAAATGTTGGGGACTACACAGATGACAATCATAACTCGGAATGTGAATGGGATGAACTTTCCCATAAAATGGAAGCAAATATCAGAGTGGATTAGAAACCAAAAGCCTACCATATGTTGTCTACAAGAAACATACATGAGGCAGATAGACACACAGGGTGAAGGCGAAAGGATAGAGCAAAATATATTGAGATTCAACTGAGAAAAAGAAGGCAGGACTTGCAATCTTGATAACTGACAAAGCCATAGTAAAAATAGATCTGATTAAAAGAGATAAGGAAGGTAATTACATCCTGATAAAAGGCAGTATACACAATGAGGAAATATCAGTACTTAACATGTATGTGCCAAATGGTATAGCATCCAAATTTCTAAAGGCAAAACTGGCAGAGCTTGATGAGGATATAGATAGTAAAAGTATACTAGTGGGAGACCTAAATCTTCCTTTATCATATACAGATAAATCAAAGCAAAAATTAATAAGAAAGAGGTAAGAGAGGTGAATGAAATCCTAGAAAAAATAGAGTTAATAGATATGTGGAGAAAAATAAATAGGGACAAAAAGGAATACACTTTCTTTACAGCAGCACATGGTATATTCTCAAAGATTGACCATGCACTGTTATGATTAAAAATGATGAGGGCCGAGATCAAAAGGAAGAATAGTATTTTAATAAAATCCATGCTGATAGAGATAAACTGACCACGCGCCTGTAAGAAAAAAATATTCCAACCTCACCTCCGCCATTTACCTTCCTCTCTCCTCGAGCTCAGGTAACTCAAGAGGAAGTTCCAAGTCACTACCCTCTACTTAAAACAGTCCCTCACCTTTAATAATTCATCCAAAACAGGAAACCCATGAAACCCCTTGGACCACGGGAAATGTAGTTTTAAGGACCCCCACAGGTCCACAGAAGTTTGTCAAACACGATATTGAGGTTCAATCCTTCCAAATAGAACCCCAGGTGATTTTAACTAACACATTACCCCCCTGTGATCCTTTGGGAGATAAATCTCCCCAATGGATCAGGAAAATATAATCAAATTAGAGTTTACAATAATTTAGAGATAAAAGGGAGAAAGAACAAAAAACACCTCTGACAAAGGTCTATTTACTCAATTATATAAGGAGCTAATTCAATTGTGCAAAGAAATCAAGCCATTCCCCAATTGATAAATGGACAAGGGACATGAATAGGCAATTTTCAGATAAAGAAATCAAAACTATCATTAAGCACATGAGAAAGTGTTCTAAATCTCTAATAATTAGAGAAATGCAAATCAAAACAATTCTGAGGTACCACCTCACACCTAGCAGATTAGCTAATGAGACAGCAAAGAAAAGTGGTGAATGTTGGAATGGATGTGGCAAAATTGGGACATTAATGCATTGCTGGTGGAGTTGTGAATTGATCCAAATATTCTTGGATGGCAATTTGCAACTATGCTCAAAGGGCTTTAAAAGACTATTTGCTTTTGATCCAGCCATAGCACTACTTGGTTTATACCCCAAAGAAATAATAAGGAAAAATACCTGTACAAAAAATTTATAGCCATGTTCTTTGTGGTGGCAAAAATTTGGAAAATGAGAGAATGTCCTTTGATTGGGGAATGGCTGAACAAATTATGGTGTCTGCTGGTGATGGAATACTATTTTGCTCAAAGGAATAATGAAGTGAAGTAATTCCATGTGAACTGGAATGACCTCCAGAACTGATGCAGTGAAAGGAGTAGATCCAGGAGAACATTGTACACAGAGACTGATACACTGTGGTACAATCGAACTTAACAGACTTCTCTACTAGCAGCAATGCAAGGATCCAGAGCAATGCTGAGGGACTTATGAGAAGGAAAACTAGTCATATTTGGAGGAAGAATTGTAGGAGTAGAAACAAAGAGGGAAAACAATGGCTTGAACACATGAGCTGATGGGGATATTATTGGAGATGTAGATGCTAAATGATAACTATAGTCCAACTATCAATAATACGGAATTAGGTCTTGATCAATGACACATGTAAAACCCAGTGGAATTTTGCGTTGGCTATGGTGGGGGGGAAGGTTTGATGGATAGGGAAAGAACATGAAACATGTAACTATGGTAAAATATTCAAAATAAAAAAATTTAATTAAAAATAAAACTTTTTGTGAATAAGTTACACAAAAGATAGAAGTCATTTCAGTCAAGTCATTATGCTCAAACATGGAGTTACATCTCAGCCTGGGAACTATCTGCCAAATCACATGATTTAGGAATTGGAAAGGATCTCTGAATTCATATCCAAAAGTAGTCTAAACTATAAGATAGCTGAAAGTAGATTACCTGGCCTTTGCTTGAGGATCTCCAAGGAGAGAACCCATTTACAATCAAGGCAAGCCATCTCACTCTTTTTTTTTAAATTTTTTTAAACCCTTGTACTTCGGTGTATTGTCTCATAGGTGGAAGATTGGTAAGGGTGGGCAATGGGGGTCAAGTGACTTGCCCAGGGTCACACAGCTGGGAAGTGGCTGAGGCCAGGTTAGAACCTAGGACCTCCTGTCTCTAGGCCTGCCATCTCACTCTTAAAGAGCTTTAATTATTAGGAATTTTTTCTCTTAAATCAAATCTAAGTTTGCCACCACAATGTCCTTCTTTTTTTCTTCATTTTGTCCTCTGGAGATAAGGGAAAAATCCAATTTCTTCTCTATATGATAGCCATCCAAATATTTAAAGATTTCTACAACATCACCTTCCCAAAATCTTCTCTTCTCCAATGCAAATGTTCTCTTTAATTAATCTTTATATGTTATGGATTCAAGTCCCTTCATCATCTTGGCTACTCTCCTTTGAATACTTCATTCTATCAATGTCCTTAAATTGTGGCGCCCAAAATTAACAAGATACTAGAGATCAGATTAGAATAGGGTAGAAAATAGAAGGCCTATTGCCTCTCTATTTTGGGAAGCTATGTCTTCTTTGAAAAGCAACCCAAGATTGAATTGATTTCTTTAGTTACCACAACACATTGCTGACTCATATTAAATATGCAGAATGTTAAAAAAATCCATATATTTTTTACAATAGTACTAACTATGTCTCTTCCATCTTGGAAAAATTCCAGGTGGCACAGTAGCAAACTTCCCCATCCTAATTCTAATACCTTTCCTCTGCTAATTATTTCCCATTCATCCTATATGTACTTATTTGTTTATATTTGTTTGCCTGTTGTCACCTCCAATAAACTATAAGCTTCTTAAGGGCAGGTTCTGTCTTTTATCTCTTCTTGCATCACCAGTGTTAACTTTTTATTGAATGATGTATTGATCAATAGATGCTGGTTCTGGAATCAGAAAAACCTGAATTAAATGAGGCCCCAAACACCTCCTATCTGTGTGACCATGGTAAAGTCACTTAACTTCTGTCTGCCCCAGTTTTCTCAATGTAAAAAATGAGGATCATATATCATACTAGAATTTTTTCTCAAGTATATCTTGAGGTTCAAAAGAGATATTTAAAAAAAGTGCTGAGCACAGTGCCTGGAATATATTAAGCACTTTAAAAATGCTAATTACACCCTCTTCTATCCCATATTGTAAAGATGTTTTTATGACAAAGTAAAAGACTTTACATTTATCCCTGTTAAATTTCATCTTATTAGGCAGAGCCCGGTAAGGTCAAATATTATATGCCATTAATATCATTTTGGATCCTAATTCTACTGTCCAGGGTGCTACCTATCATGGCCAACCTCTCTCATCAGAAATTTTTATGTGAATGTTATTTTTTCCTTCATCCAATTCATTGATAAAAATGTTACATAGTTTTGCAAGATGCTTGGAGATCTCACTACATGGAACCAGAAATCTATCTCTACAACTTCTAATTACTAATATTAGTTCTGCCCTCTGAAACCAAGCAAACAAATTTAATTCCTCTTCCACTTGATAGTTCTTCTAATTGAAATCAGACATCCTAGCTCAGTATCTTCTCTTCTCCAGCCTAAACATGCAAAGTTCTTTCATTTTTTTCCTTGAATGACATGATTATCAATCTTCTCACCATTCTGGTGACCTTCCTCTGGATGAGAACCAATAAATGTAATATCCAGAACCCATTACTCCAAGCATGTTCAGATGATAGATAGCTGAATATCACTCCCTGCTTCACTACATCTCTCATAATATGGTCTCAGAGAATAGTAGTTTTAATGGTTACCATGTCACACAGTTGATTGATTTAGGGATCACAGTCCACTAAAACCTCCAGAGTTTTTTAAGTCTTTCAGCATTAGATTGCTGACAACTTTGAATGTCGGCTTAGGGAGCATATATTTTATCATGTAGTCAATGGGGAGGCATTGAAGGCTTTAGAGTGAAGGACTGAAATCAGATCATTATATTTAAAAAATCATTTTAGCAACAGTTAAAGAGGGATTGGACAAAGAAGAAATCGGAGTAAAACCAGCTATGATGTTGTTACAAAAGCCCATTCAAAAGGTAAGGAGGTCTTGAATAAAGGTGCTTACTAAGTGGACAAAAGGGAGTGGATGGATAGAGAGAGAATACGTGGAAGTAGGAACTTCACAGAAGATACTAATGTGTTGTAAATGGGTAATGTAGCTTCTGTGTATATTTAGAGAATAAGAAGTCATCAGTCACATACTAACAATATGAGCACTAAAATTATCATCAGAAACTTATGAATTTAAAATATGACAAAAACATATAAAAGAGCAATATTATTCATTTTGTTCCTTTTAGCAAATGAGAGAATTGTCTTTTCTATAACTAGTCGATGTTTCAGCAGTAATAAATTTTCTTTGCATGAGATTATAATAGGATAAGTAATATCCAGGACTAATTTAAATAGTTCATTTACTGCCACATAATTTGTTCTAAATCTGTTTCTAACCAAATTTTGCATAATCTTTCTTTTTTTCTCCCTACCTTAGGGAAATTTTAATCAAAACACTTTCCATTCAAATAGCAAATTGTAAGTGGACATGTGTGTTCAGTATGTGAATTTCTTCCACAGATCCTTCCATGCCTTGGCATATAGTTTTAATTAATTTATGAGTTCAGGAAATGCATAACAAGGAGGTCAATTCTTTGGTAATGATTCCCTCTATATTTAGATAAATACATATATCCAAGATACTGTATATTGTCTTCCATTATTTTCCATCAGCATCATACTCCATCTCTGGTCCCTCACTTAAGAGTTTCCAGATCAATGGGATGTGCCAGAATTTGTACCCTCTAGAAGAGCCTTGGAAAAGCCAGAGTAATGTCTTAATCACCATCAGCAGTAAACCAATAGTTTGTATCTTATAAGGATACATATATATGTAGCTAGGTAAGTAGATAACAGATAGATAGACTGACAGACAGAGATGATGGATAGAATGTGAACTCTGAGTAGTACTGCTTCCAATGAATATCATTCATAATAATGTCATTAATATATTATATCCAAATCCTATATTAAGTTTCTATATATTTCACTATGATATTATCATAGTCCAGAGAATTCTTAATTTGAGGTCCAATGTATTCCAAAGGATCTGTGAATTTTGATTGAAAAAATACATCTTTCCTTCAGTACACTTGGTTTCCTTTTTAATCTTACAAAGGCAGGCATACTTCGACCATGGATTTGGGCTGATGCTGCTAAAGTGGCTCTCATTTCAGAGCTGATGACTTTCAGAAGTGAACAGAGAACCAGGTAAGACCTCTTTGTGCCAAAGTGGTACAACCTTAAGGAATCTGTTTACTTGAATTGCTTTCCCTGTGAATCCACATTTTGGTTCCCTTGTGGTATGTATGTTCTTTGAGAGTCTTCTTGTCAGTGGGATACACCTTTAGAATTCTCTCTTAAGCAAAGATAATGCTATGTATCAAGGTCAGCAATAGATGTATCCCTGATATCATCCTTTTGTATCCTTCTCTATTTTCTTGGTCATGTTTTTCCCAGAAATCTTGGCTCTAGCTATCAGAATTGCACATTGGACCTTGACATCTATACTAGCATATTCAATCCTATTCCATATACACATTTATTAAGACCTTATTCCTTTCAAGGCACTCCACCTGATAAATGAAAAAATAAAGACATTTCTGCACTCGAAGAGTTTACTTTCTACAGGGGGAATGTCACAGTACAGAAGTCAGTAAATAAAAGCATGTGAAATATTTTAGGAACATTTTATAATAGGTTACTTGGTTTCATTGGATTTATTTGAGAAAACATGATATGTTTATCAATGAATCCCAGGGGGGATTGTAGAGAATTATTTATTAAGTAAGAGTCAAATAATGTCAAAATGGAGAAAGTGCTAACAACTTGGGTGACTGGGAAAAGTCTCAGATTGTAGGTGAAAACTGTAACCTGTGATGGTGAAGTCTGGCTGTAGAAATTCTTCAAGATACAAAAATTCTAAAATAGAATTTGTAATCAGCATCTGCAAAAGGATGACTCACATAGGTTAAATTTTGGATACTGTAAGTATTGAAATGTTAAAGTATGTGTTATATTACCCTTATAAAATGCTGTATGAAAAAAAAAAACATTTTCCTTGAATTTTGTGCTTCACCCAGTACCCAGAACAATGCTTTTCTGAGAATAGGCTATTATAAATGCCTATTAAAAAGAAAGAAAGAAAGAAAGAAAGAAAGAAAGAAAGAAAGAAAGAAAGAAAGAAAGAAAGAAAGAAAGAAAGAAAGAAAGAAAGAAAGAAAGAAAGAAAG
>NW_025400010.1:0-3197 GCF_016433145.1 Gracilinanus agilis
ATATATATGTATACATATATAGATATAGATATAGATATAGATAGATATATACATGAACCTATTGTCCTTTCAGAAGTTACTAGGTATCCTAAAGTCAATTTTAAAGATCTCTTATAAAATTACAATTTAAATTTTTAAGTCATCATAGTCTTCAAATTTATGAATTCTGGTAGCTAAGATGAAAAACATTCAGCTTCCATAAATTCTCCAAAACAAATAAAGTATACAAAGTACTGATCAATCTAAAAAAAAGGAAAGTAGAAAAATAAATTAACAGTATCAAATATTAAAAGGGAGACCTCACTTCTAATGAAGAGGAAATTAAGGTAATCATTAAAAATTTTTTGCCTAACTATATAGTTATGTAAATATGACAATCTACGGGATAAGGATGAACATTTACAAACAATATAAATAACCTAGATTAACAGCAGACGAAATAGAACACTTCAGTAATCCCATCTCAAAAAAATAAATCAAACAAGCCATCACAGAACTCCCTAAGAAAATAATCTCCAGGGCCAGATGGATTCACAGTGAATTCTATCAAACATGCAAAGAACAACTAGTGATGATGCAATACAAACTCTATGACATAATAAGCAAAGGAGTTATGCCAAATTCCTTTTATGACACAAATATTGTACTGATTCTAAAGCCAGGTAAATAAAAAACAGAGAAAGAAAACCACAGACCAATCTCCTTAATGAATATAGATGCAAAAATCTCAAACAGAATACTAGCAAAAAGACTCCAGCAAGTGATAACAAGAGTTATTAATTATGATCAGGTGGGATTTAAACCAGGAATGCAAGGATGGTTCAATATCAGGAAAACCATTTATATAATTGACCATATCAACAAGCAACCAAACAAAAATTACATGATTATCTCAACAGATGCTGAGAAAGCCTTTGACAAAATACAACATCCATTCCTACTGGAAACACTAGAAAGTATAGGAATAGAAGGGCTTTTCCTAAATAATAATCAATGTATCTAAAACCATCAACAAGCATCATCTGTAATGGGGATAAATTAGAAGTATTCCCAATAAGGACAGGAGTTAAAAAAGGATGCCCATTATCACCTCTTTTATTTAACATTGTACTAGAGACACTAGTAGTAGCAATTAAAGAAGAAAAAGAAATTGAAGGTATTAAGATAGGCAATAAGGAGACCAAGCTATCACTCTCTGCAGATGATATGATGGTTTACTTAAAGAATACTAAAGAACCAACTAAAAAGCTAGTGAAAATAATCAACAACTTTAGCAAAGTTGCAGGATACAAAATAAATGCACATAAATCATTAGTATTTCTATATATTTCCAACACATCTCAGCAGCAAGAGTTAGAAGGAGAAATTCCATTTAATATCACCCTAGACAGTATAAAATACTTATGAATCTATCTGCCAAGAAAAAGATAAGAATTACATGAACACAACTACAAAACACTTTCCACAGAATTATAACTATATCTAAACAATTGGAAAAATATTAATTGCTCATGGGTAGGATGAGCTAACATAATAAAAATGAACATCCTACCCAAATTAATTAACTTATTTAGTGTCATATCTTTCAAACTACCAAGAAACTTTTTACTAAATTAGAAAAAAAGCTATAACAAAATCCATTTAGAAGAACAAAAAATGAAGAATATCAAGGGAATGAAAAAAAATGTGAAGGAAGGTGGCCTAGCAGTACCAGATCTTAAACTGTACTATAAAGCAGTGGTCATCAAAACAATATGGTACTGGCTAAGAGACAGAAGAGAGGATCAGTGAAATAGACTTGGGTTAAGTGATCTCAGCAAGCCTGTCTATTATAGACCTAAAGAGCCCAGCTTTGGGGACAAAAATCCATTATTTGACAAAAACTGCTGGGAAAATTGGAAAACAATATGGGAGATGACCCTGGGCAAGTCACTTGACCCCCATTGCCCACCCTTACCACTCTTCCATCTATGAGACAATACACTGAAGTTAAGGGTTAAAAAAAACCAATATGGGAGAGAAAGGGTCTATATCAGCATCTCACACCCTACACCAAGATAAATTCAGAATGGGTGAATGACTTGACTATAAAGAAGGAAGCCATAAGTAAGTGAGGTGAGCACAGAATAGTATACTTGTCAGGTATTTGGGAAAGGAAAGATTTTAAAATCAAACAAGAGTTAGAAAAAATTAATAAATGTAAGATAAATAATTTTGATTACATTAAATTAAAAAGGTTTTGTACAAACAAAATCAATGGAACCATAATTAGTAGGGTAGCAACAAATTGGGAAAAAATCTTTATAACAAAAAACTCTGACATAGATCTAATTACTCAAATATATTAGGAGCTAAATCAATTCTACAAGAAATCAAGCCATTCCCCAGTTGATAAATGGGCAAGGGACATGAATAGGCAATTTTCAAAGAAATCAAAACTATCAATAACCACATGAAAAAATGTTCTAAATCTCTTATTATTAGAGTAATGCGAATCAAAATAACTCTAAAGTACCACCTCACACATAGCAGATTAGCTTACATGATAGCAAAAGAAAGTAATAAATTTTGGAGGGGATATGGCAAAATTGGTACATCAATGCATTGCTGGTGTTGTGAAATGATCCAACCATTCTGGATGGCAGTTTTGAACTATGCCCAAAGGACTTTAAAACATTCTCTGCCCTTTGACCCAGCCATACCACTGCTGGTTTTATACCCCACAGAGGTCATAGGGGGAAAGTCTTGCATAAAAATATTTATAAACGTGATCTTTGTGGTGGTGAAATTGGAAAATGAGAATATGCCCTTCAATTGAGGAGTGGCTAAACAAACTGTGGTATCTGTTATTGGTGGAATACTATTGTGCTCAAAGGAATAAAGAAATGGAGCAATTCTATGTGACCTGGAATGACCTCCAGGAATTGATAGAGAGTGAAAGAGCAGAACCAGGAGAACATTGTACACAGAGACTGATAGATACACTGTGGTACCATTGAATGTAATGTACTTCTCTACTAGCAGTAATGCAATGATCCAGGAAAATTCTGCGTGACTTAAGAGAAAAATCACTCTCCACAGTCAGAGGAAGAACTGTTGAAGTAGAAACACAGAAGAATAACAACTGCTTGAACATATGGGTTTATGGGAATATGATTGGGGATATAGACTCAAAATGATCACCCTAGTGCAATTAT
>NW_025400011.1:0-9598 GCF_016433145.1 Gracilinanus agilis
TATATATATATTTATTCTTTCAACTGCTTATACTCAACCATCTTTATCAACTGTCAAACTCAGGATCTAACTCAAGAACTTGACCACAGCCACCATCAACTGCTGATTAATACCAATACTAATCAATATTTAGGGTCCATATATCCCCATTCTATATAAAACCAAACCCAAATTAATTAGGAAATTGGGTTAATTAAAAATTTATATAAAAAAGTTACTATACTACTAATTTCACCTAGAAATACCATCTTAGGCATATAAGCAAAAGATAAGAAAGATAGAAAGATCTTATATTTGCCAAATTATGAAAAACATTCTCCTTAATGGAATAACAACAACAACAAAAAAAAAGACTAAAAAAAGCGGGCACTTCTAAGTTGTGGAATGGCTAAACAAACAGTGGTAAATGAATACATGATGGAATTTAATATATAAATTGTGAAAATGAGAAATTAAAAGAAATGGATGTGATAAAAGAGTGTAGAAAGAATAAAAAGAGAGCACACAACTAGTAATGTCAATGACAACATTAAAAAACATCAGAACATCAGAACATAAAGGCAATGACCAAAATTGGTTATAATTAAATAATAAAGAAATAGAGATACTTTCTTCCTCTCCATGAAGACATGGTAGACCACATGGACAGAATGTTTTAGATGCTGTCAGTCAAGGTCCCTGCACTAGTTATTTTACCTAAAATGACTGTGGTATAATGATAATAAGAGTTAAAAATTATACAGTATTTGCTCTGTGCCAGGAACTTTGCTGAGTGCTTTACCAAAAATAAAAAAAAAAGTTTTTTAAACATTTTAAGCCCTACGGAAGGAGATGTCATACAAACACCAAAAGATTTAAAGATTTACTTTTTATAGACTGGGCTGCTGGGCAGAGGGGTGGGTAATGTGAGAAATGTCTTTAGGTGTGGTGAAGAGGGGGATGGGAGCAGTCTCCTCCAGCACAATATGGACCTAGGATATCAGCCATTTTCTTAAGTTAATTAGCCAGCTAATATTGCCCATTATCATTGGAACAAAGAATCATAGATTCCCAGCTGCCAAACCTTAGAGGTTAAATACACCAACCTTCTTATTTGGAAACGAAATCCATAAGAACAGAGAGGATTCATTCTTTGCCAAAGGTTGCTTAGAGTAGATATGTCACAAACTCCATGATGAAACCAAATTAAAATGTAATTGGAAAATAATTTTTAAAACCAATCAAAATACAATACAATATAAACAATGTTAATACATCATTTTTAAGTCACTATATGGCCACAGGGATTCTTATGTATAGTTTTGTGGCCTCTGTTACTATTTGAATTTAACACCAATGTCTTAGAAGGTAGAAGGGGGCTAAGCAGGAGATCAAATTCAAGTCCTCTGATTTTAAATATTCTTTGCACTTCACCATTAACCTTAAGAAACAGAGCCATAAAGACCTCTTGGCAATGCTGCACTAACATTTCTGTAATTGTTTTTTTATGGAAGACATTATGCATTTTGATGATCTGTGGATTAAAAGAGTATAATGACAATATGACTTGACATGGAACAAAAAATAAGCTTATTAAGTAAATATAAGGTATTTTAGAAGGTTTATATTGTCAAATCATATTAAAGCACTTAATTTTTATTTAAAAATATTTTATTTTCCCAATTTCATGTAATAATTTTCAACATACATTTTTTGAAATTATAAGACCCAGTTTAACCCCTTCTCTCCCTTCCCTCCCCACTCCTGGAGATGGTAAGTAATTTGGATTGAGTTATACATGTATTATTATGCAATCATACTTCTACACTGGTCATTGTTGTAAGAGAATACTCATACAAAGCCAAAAGCCCAGAATAAAAACATCAATAAACTAATATGAAAAATAGTATGCTTTGATCTGAATCTGACTCCAACGGTTATTTCTCTGGAGGTAGATGGCATTCTTTATCATAAAGCCTTCCAAATTGTCCTAGAACATTGAGTATAATATTGCCATTACTGTATACAATATTCTCCCAGTCCTACTTATTTTGTTTTGAATCAGTTGACACTGATCTTTCCAGCTCTTTCTGAAGTCATCCTGCTCATGATTTCTTTTAACATATAGATATTTGATATTTTGTTCAGCCATTCTCCAATTGATGGACATCCTCTTAATTTCCAATTCTTAAAGCAAATAATTATTAGGCATTTATGAAACAACTACTAGTATAGACCAGGCACTAAAGGAAGGGAATAAGAATGTATATAGCACCTACTATGCACCAAGCACTCTGCTAACTGCTTTAAAGTATGTAGGAGCTATCCCCATTTTAGAGCTAAGGAAATTGAGGCAAAGAAAAGGTAAATGACTTCTCCAGTGTCAAATAATTAATAAGCATGTGAGTCTGGATTTGAACTCAGATCTTCTTGCCTCCAAGCCCAGTACCATAGCCATTATACTACATGTCTTCCTTAAAGAAAACAAATACAAAAATGAAATCATCCATTCCTTCAAGAATGTAAAACCCTGGGCAGCTGGGTGGCTCAGTGGATTGAGAGTCAGGCCTAGAGACAGGAGGTCCTAGGTTCAAATCTGGCCTCAGACACTTCCCAGCTGTGTGACCCTGGGCAAGTCACTTGACCCCCATTGCCTACCCTTACCACCCTTCCACCAAGGAGCCAATACACAGAAGTTAAGGGTTTAAAATTAAAAAAAAAAAATTTTAAATTTAAAAAAAGAATGTAAAATCCAGTGGAATTGTGTATCAGCTAAGGGGGGCTAGGGAGTTTGGAGGAGAGGGAAAGAACATGAAATATGTAACTAGGAGAAATATTCAAAATTTTAAAAATTTAAAAAAGAAGAAGAATCTTACATTCTATCAGGTAAGACAGCAATAGAAGTAAATACCAAATATAAAAAATTAACATAAAGTAATTTCAGGGAAGTGGGCAAAGTCTTATATGAGATAAAGCAAGTGGCTTGACTAGAACACAGCATATATAAAGGAGAGTAATGATGCAGAAAAAGGCAGGAAAAATAGATTGAAGCCAAACAGTGAAGGACTTTCAATGGCAACTTAGAAGTCCTGAGATTCAGTGCCTAAGATCACAGAGTTCCTTGAGAGGGTATAGAATGTAGGCCTCCTGATTCCAGCCCATTCTTTTTTTATTCTATTAGATGTCCTCCTCTTCTAAAGCTCCCTACTTCCAGTTTACATTTCTAAACTTTCCAGGCTTTGAAAGAAAAGGAAGATTCAAAGAGGTGAGGACTGAGTACATGTCAATCATCTCTTCAATATGTATTTCTTTAAGGAAGTGCAAGTCCTGTGAAAGACAGGAATGTTTTCACCTATTCATTCTATCCCCAACTTTTACACTTAATACTTGTTGGCTGAATGATGCACAGAACAAAGTCTGCACAAAGGCACAGGACAGGAGATGGAAGAACCCTTATGAAGGCATGGAAGAACACTTATGAAAACCATGAACATCAAAAGTTTCTTAGCCTACAATAAACACTTACTTAAAATTTTTAGATTCCAAATGAAAACTAAGCCTTAAAGATAAATCTCAAATTTCCATAGTGGTTGTTCCGGTCTTTTCCCTTTCTTGAAATCCATAAACACCTCCTATCCTATGTTCAAAGCAAAAAGTTCATCCTATTCTCTAAATAAATGATGATGATCATACGAGTGCTCGATTTCACTCCTCCAAAGAAGTCATTATCTTCATTGTTCTCTCCTACTCTCTTCTTGGTCAAAATATACTAGATTGAGGGCTAGAAGGGATTTCAAAAGTTTATCCAGTCCAACTCTCCTCTTTTAAAATTTCAGAAACTTGACGGCCAGTGAATTAGCTAGTCTGTGGAGTAGGTAAAGAAGAATAATGAAAAAGTTGTTTGGCACAAGACTATAAAAGACTCCAAATGGCAGATGAGTTTATATTTTTTGTTCTAGAGATTGAGAAAAAGCCAAGAGTTTATTGACCACTGGAATGACATGATTGAGCCCTGTGCTTCAGGAGTACCATTCTGATAGCATTTGCAGAAGATAGAGAAGAGAGATATTTGAGGAAAGAAAAAAGCCTTAAAGAGGAGAGAACAACTAGGAGGTAAATTAAATAATTCGGAAAAGGGGAATGTGATGTTCTTCCTTAAGATAGTGGTCCCATATCAATGGGAGAGATAAAGAGGTAGAATAAACAAGATTAAGAAACTAAAATGAACCTTAGGAAGAAGGAAAAATGAATTATGATCTAAACTGCAAACCTAACTAATCAGTATCATGTTAGTGTTCTCAACAGAAACAGGAAAACTCAGGAAAAGGAAAGGTTTGAATCTGAAGATAAGTTCTATTTTTTCGATATGTTGAGTTTAAGATCTTTGTAGAACATCAAGTTTGAAATGTCCAAAAGGCAGGTGCTGACATGATATTGATTTCAGAGGTCAGACTAAGGCTGGATCTAGATCTAGAAGTTATCTGCACAGAGATGATAACTGAAACCATTAGACCAGTGATCGGCAAACTTTTTAAAGAGGGGCCAAAGGAAAGGGAATGCTCATCTGTCAGTCTGTTTCTAAGGCAACTCTTTCGAAATTTCATTGTATTCATCAGATTAGGAATAATGTCGTGCAGCTGGATAGAACATTTCAGGGGGCCGCATCTGGCCCATCAGCTGTAGTTTGCCCATCACTGGCTTAGACTAATGAGATCACCAAAAGAAAAACTGTAGAGACAGAAGACGACCTTGGACAAAGCTTTGGAGTACAAACCACTTAACAGGTAGGATATAATTTGATGATCCAGCAAATGAGACTGAGTTACTAGATGAGTATCAAAAAAGTAAAGAAAGGGGCAGCTGGATGGCTCAGTGAATTGAGAGCCAGGCATAGAGACGGGAGGTCCTGGGTTCAAATCTGCCCTCAGATACTTCCTAGCTGTGTGACCCTGGGCAAGTCACGTAGCCCCCATTGCCTAGCCCTGTAACAAATAAAATTAATATATAAGGATATATATAAAAGATATTAGGGTCTGAAAAAAAATTTTAAGTCAAGAAAATGACTACATTCATATACATACACATACATCATATATTGTATGTGAATACATGCAGCAATTTTTTTCTGGTGCCATAAAAATGCCTTAGCATAGTGTGTAACATAGACTTCTTGACTGGGATCAGTGGTTAAGACAGCATATTGCCAAAATGAAAGTACATTTTTCTCCTTAAAGAAAAAAGTACTCTTCCACAAAACATACCAAATCAACAATCGGCTCAAGAAACTTACCAACATTTATTTAAACATTGGAACAGAATGAAATTACTACAACTATTTAATCAAAATCAACATCTAATTTACTTAGGCAGCTCATTCATACTCTATTCTATATCAAATCAAAACATGAAATCTTGGTGCATAAAATATAAGACTTCACTGCAGGCTATTCATCTTTAAATAAAATATGCTCAGAATGTTTGTCAGGAAGTGGAATAAATGTAAACTGATAGGCCTTCACAATACATAGCTATTGTCTTGAAGTTAACTG
Source organism: Gracilinanus agilis (assembly GCF_016433145.1). Classification (NCBI taxonomy): domain Eukaryota; kingdom Metazoa; phylum Chordata; class Mammalia; order Didelphimorphia; family Didelphidae; genus Gracilinanus; species Gracilinanus agilis. Next base: position 5,529 of record NW_025400011.1, read on the forward strand.
AATCTATACTTCAGTAACAAGAATAAAATTTCCTCTTACATTTTAAAGTTCATAAACAATAGTCCATCAGTGGATCTTAGTTATACAGTTAACAATCTGCAAAAAATTATGCTATAGTAAGCTACATAAATTAAGAAATTTATTATACATAAATTTTTAATGTGGCTATAAACCCGAAAAATAAAATATAAAAATGCAAATAAGTATTCTGTTATAAAAATTCACATTTCAAAACTATAACATCTACAAACCTCTCTGTACCAGATACTGAACAACTTTTTAACCCTTATTACATGCTATTTCTAACTAAAAACAGTGCTTCTTGGAAAGTTTTATTTCTAGAAACTCTGATCATTCATAAAATAGCAGTGAATGGAGGAGTAAATTTTTGAAGACCTCTAAACAGTGATGAAAATAGCTATCATAAAATCTACCAACCTTATTGCTCAGGAGAAGACAATTTCAAAAATCTTCAGCCAAAATGTGATCTCCATTTTATCCTACACGTATTTTGTTTGCAAATAGTTGTTTGCATGTTGTTTCCCCCAGTAGACTATGAGCTCTTTGAGAGCAAGGATTTTTTTTTCCTTCTTTCTTTGTATCCTCAGAGCTTAGCAATCGTAAGTGCTTACTCAGTGCCAGTTAACTAACTTCTTCCTGCAATTATTTTCATGGTACATATATTTAATATGAATACCACAGTGAGCAATAATCAAAAGCTCATGAAATAACATAGGAAAGTGATAAAAACAACTCCAGCGTTTTTATTTTGCCCTTCGTTGACTCTTCAAGAATTATTGCATTAAGGAAAACTGCCCTGATATTCCAAAGCCAGAGGGCAAAATAAAAATTGCAAGAATTCACTAATAATCTCCTGAAGGAGATCAGAAAAGGACAACACCCAGGAATATTACAGACAAATCCCCAAACTCCAAGGTCAAGGAGAAAATATTACAAGCAGCCAAAAAGAAACAATTTAAATATCATTGAGCCATAGTCAGGACAACACAAGATTTAGCAGCTTCTACCTTAAAGGACTAGAGAGCCTAGAACATGATATTCCAGAGGGCAAAGGAGAAAAGACTGCAACAAAGAATCACTTACCCAGCAAAACTGAGTGTGGGAAGCCAGTAAGAGAAACAGATTCTCAAATAGATAAAAATCTGAGACTCCTCTTTTGATGAGATCCACACCTTTTCTTGTTGAAAAGTATTATGGAGGGGCAGCTGGATAGATCAATGGATTTAGAGTCAGACCTAGAGACGGGAGGTCTTAGGTTCAAATACAGCCTCAGACACTTCCCAGCCATGTGACCCTGGGCAAGTCATTTGACCCCCACTGCCCACCCTTACCACTCTTCCACCTAGGAGCCAATACATAGAAGTTAAGGGTTAAAAAAAATAATAAAAAGAAAAGTATTCTGGCCTTAATGAAAAGCTTTAAACTCCTAGCAAACCAACAGTCAAGAGGTTAACATTCTCTCCTTTGGTCAGAAATACAACTATTTTTGTTTCAAAAGTAGTTTAGACAGTCAAGGTCATAAATGCCTCCAGGAGGGGCATTTCGCCCTTAAGAAAATATTCCCTGACTTGGCTTTCTGTTAAGAACCCAGTCAAAATTCAGCCTTGGCCTTGTTCTATTTGGAAGCCATTGAGAATCTTTGTGTTTTGATAAGACATAATTTGTGTTTCTGTGCAAATGTGAAGTTTTGGAGGGGGGTGGTTCTTTTGTATGAAGTGAGTTTGGAAGTATACATAATAAACTCCATGTTCCTGGAGACAGAGCTGAAAGCATGAGCTAAAAGATCTTCGGTATCAACTAAGCAGTCCTTATAAGATTATGTGGAGATGATAAATAGATCTCGAAAACTGAGCATTATCCTTTAGGAAAAAAATGGGTATTTAATGCAAGAGAGAATCTTCAAACATCCTTTATAAAAAAAGCCAGGGCTCAATGGAAAATTTGACTCTCAAATACAAAATGTAGGAGAAGCATTAAAGGGTAAATGGGAAAGAGAAAATTTTAAAAATATTCAATAAAACTAAGCTGTACACAACCCTAGATGGGGAGATAATTCTTATAACTCCAAAGAACTTTATCATTACTAGAGCAATTAGAAGGACAAGGGTGTGAGCTGAATATGATGGGATGATATAAAATTAAGTTAAATTAAATTAAATTAAAGCATGAGAAAGAGGAATACATTGGGAGGAGGAGGAAGGGGATAACACAATGGGGTAAATTTTCTCATATAAAAGAAAAAGCTTTTTACAGTGGAGGGAAAGATGGGAGAAATGGAAAAGGGAACAGGTGAACCTTACTCTCATCGGAATAGGCTCACTGAGAGAAGAACATTCACAATAAATTGGGTATAGAAATATATCTTACCCTACAAGAAAATAGGAGAGGAAGAGGATAAGAGAATGGAGAGGGGAGGAGGGAGAAGGCAGTACTGATAAAAAAAAAAGAGGATAAATTGGGGGAGGGGTAGTCATAAATTAAACATGGGGAAATAGGATGAAGAGTATACTCAGTAATCAAAATGGTGCCAAAATGTTTTACAAGTCTCTAAAAAGGTCTCATTTCCAAAATGCATAGAGAAATGAGTTGAACATATAAAAATCTAAGTCATTCCCCAATTGATAAAGGGTCAAAGGATAAAAACAGGTAGTTCTGAGAAAGTAATTAAAGCTCTCTGTAGTCATGCAAAAAAAATGTTCTCAATCACTATTGATTAGAGAAATGCAAACTGAGGTTGCATCCCATACCTAGCAGATTGGTTATTATGACAGAAAAAAAAATGATGAAACTTGGAAAGGATATGGGAAAACTGAGATACTGATACACTGTTGGAGGAGTTGTAAACTGATTCAATCTCTCTAGAGAACAATTTGGACCTGTGCCCAAAGAGTAGTACATATGCTTTGACCCAGCAATGCTACTACTAGATTTGTATTCCCAAAAGATAAAAAACAAAAAAGGAGCAGGACTTCTACGTACAAAAATATTTAAAGCAGCTCTTTTTGTGGGGCAAAAAATTGGAAAGTGAGGGTATACACATTAATTGGGGAATGGCTGAGAAAATTATTGTATATGATTGTAATGGAATATTATTGTGCTATAAGAAATGATGAGCAGGAGGAGTTCAGAAAAACCTGGAATGACTCACACGAACTGAAGCAAAATAAAATAAACAGAACCAGGAGAACATAATATATACCATGATAGTAACACTATTCAATGAGATACAATGAAGAACAATGTATGATTATTTTATCAAGGATAAACAAAATAAATAATTGAAATCACTAGAAGTTAAACTGTGCCAATTTAATTAGGTCAATCATGACTATTTGGAGTATATTTTTGCCACACTGGGTTAAGAAGCATCTATCATTTAAAAAAAAAAAGGTTGTTTATTTTAACATGGTTTCAGTGGATGCATTTCTTTCCCATTCTATTGTCATACTGCTTTAATTATGAGACTTTTTTCTTAAATTGAGTGGAAATCTTCTTCCCTTTAATATCTAACCATTAGTATTATCTTCTGGAACTAGACAGATTAGATCTAATTTTTCTAATTTTATAAGATAATCCTTCAAATATCTGAAGAGTGTTATCATGTTCACCACCAAAGTCTATCTAAGTCAAGCAGGTCTAGTTTCCTCAAGCACTGATCATGTGATATTTTCCCAAAGCCTTGACCATCCTTGTAGTTTTCATTATACATTCTACTTTTTCAATATTCTTTAAAAAATCTGATTTCCTGAAGTGAACATAACCCTCCAAATATGTAACTGAGATCAGAAGTCTTTGACCTAAGTGGGAATTCTCTACTTCCATAATTGCTATCAAGGCCTAGTTTAGGGCAAAATTCTGTCTTGTGAAAAACAAAGAGCAAACACATGGCCTCAAATACTTCCTGTGTGACCCTGGGCAATTCACTTAATCCAAACTGCCTAGCCCTTACCATTCTTCTCCCTTGAAACCAATACTAAGTATTAGTTCTAAGATAGAAGGAAAAGGAGAGAGAGAGAGAGAGAGAGAGAGAGAGAGAGAGAGAGAGAGAG
>NW_025400012.1:0-1814 GCF_016433145.1 Gracilinanus agilis
AAGGCTTTTCTACATTCATTACATTCAAATGGCTTCTCTCCAGTATGAATTCTCTGATGAGTAACAAGACTACTCTTTCGATTAAAGGCTTTTCCACATTCATTACATTCAAATGGTTTCTCTCCAGTATGAATTTTTTGATGGATACTAAGATGGTCCTTCCGGCTAAAAGTCCTCCCACATTCATTACATTCAAATGGTTTCTCTCCAGTGTGAGTTCTCAGATGGTTAACAAGATTTATTTTCTGGCTAAAGACTTTCCGACATTGATTACATTCAAATGGTTTCTCTCCAGTGTGGGTTCTCTGATGAGTAACAAGATTACTCTTTTGGATAAAGGCTTTCTCACATTCATTACATTCAAATGATTTGTCTCCAGTATGAATTCTTTGATGATTAAAAAGTATTTTTTTATGACAAAAGGTTTCCCCACATTGATTACATCTGAATGGTTTTTCTCCAGAATGAGTTGTCTCATGGTAAACAAGATCTCCCTTCCAGTTAAAGGCTTTCCCACATTCATTGCACTGAAATGGTTTCTTTCCAGCATGAACTCTCTGGTGTTTTAAAAGGCTTTTTTCTCCAAAAAATGTTTTTCCACACTCATTACATTCAAGTGGTTTCTCTCCCATATGAATTTTCTGATGGTTAGTAAAACTTACTTTAATTTTAAAGGCTTTCCCACATTCGTTGCATTCAAATGGTTTCTTTCCAGTATGAGTTCTCAGATGATTAACAAGGTGCTCCTTCTGTCTAAAGGCTTTCCCACACTCACTACATTCAAAAGGTTTCTCTCCTGTATGAGTTCTTTGATGGACTACAAGACTTTTCTTATGACTAAAGGCTTTCCCACACTCATTACATTCAAATGGTTTCTCTCCGGTGTGAGTTCTCAGATGGGAAACAAGATGTCCCTTCCGGCTAAAAGTTTTCCCACATTCATCACATTCAAATGGTTTCTTTTTGGTGTGAGTTCTCTGATGGGTGAGGAGTTGTTCCTTTGCAAAGAAAGCTTTTCCACATTCACTACAAAGAAAAAGTTTTTCATCAGCATGAATTCTCTGATGGCTATTAGGGGATGTTCTCCAACTGAAGACTTTTCCACATTTATGACAAAGAAAGGGTGTTTTTCCAAGATGTATTCTTTTATAACTAAGAAAGTGTCTTCTCTCACTAAAGACTTTTCTCCACTCATTATAACCAAGGTTTTTCTTTTTAATATGAATTCTCAGGTGGTTATCCTTGGGGATAAAGGCTTTTTCACATTTATTACATATGTAATGTTTCTTTCCCTTTTCAATTTTCTGATGTACACTGAAATTTGATCTTCTGACAGTGACTTGTTTGGAGTCATCTAGCTTTTCTCTAGCATACATTCCTTTCAATTTAATTAGCTCTGAATGGTACCTGAAGGGCTTCTTCCATCTGGTATACTTATATAGGCTCCTCCCTAAGAAGAATGAATCACATATATGAGTAAAGTTCCTAAAGCTCATTGCAAGACCCTTACATTTAAAGAGAATTTTCTGCAAAGCTCTTCTTTGTGGGGCAACTAAGGATGACCTCAGCCTGAAACTTCTCTTAAATGTATTACACTGAGGTACATTCACCTTATTCATACTTGTTTCAGCACCTACTGCTACTTGTCTAGACTGCCTATCCTGCTGGTCCTTCTTTTTCTCTAAATTATTACCACAAAGTCCAGATTCTCTCATCTTAGAATGCCAAACCATATTGTTTCCCACTTTTTGATTAGATAATCGTCCAGAACTGATGACTTGCTTCAGACTTGAAACCTTGGTTCCAAATGTGTT
>NW_025400013.1:0-1095 GCF_016433145.1 Gracilinanus agilis
TCCCCTTTCTTCCCAAACTTATCTTTGATAACTAGCATTAATTTCTTTACTCTTCATTGATTCAGAAAGAAAATATTTTATACTATCTTTTATTCTTCAAAATTTATTTACTAAAAGTATGATTATTTTGTTTAAATAAATAATAAGTCATCCCAACTAATTCCTGTCTTTGCTTTCCAGATATCTCAATATCGAGACTTTCTTAGTTGATGTGTTCATTCATATAAATGAATGAAAAATGAGAAATAGAGTATAGGGAGAGTAGAAGGTCAGGAGATTGAGAGTTTCAACTAGGTAGGAAAAAGCCTTTCAAATTGGGTTGGCTGGGTGATATGACAGAAACAAACTTGAATAAAGAATATTGGCTAATCTCTGTGATCAGAAATATCATTTTCATTTCTAAAGTGTGACTTTTACACTAGAGTTTGGTCATGTTCATTGGAGGATAAGCAAAATGACCACATCCAGGGTCTGTCAGAAGTCTCTATTTGGCACAAGAGTAGTAGAGGGTAGCGTATAACCTTTGTAAGTCCCTTGAATAATGACATAACAGAAAAACATTCCATAGCCTCAGAAACTGTAAAAATAAATTAAATTAATTCATAAATTAAGTAAATAATAAAGAAATAAAAAACTGTCTAATGTTGTTTTGGTGCATAACTTACAGAGACCCAGAAAGCATGGTGTGTTCTATACATTTAGTTCCTAACACTGTGATGAAGGATCTCATGTTTTAATTGTTGTCAGTCCAAAGCTTAAATTCTTATTCTTTTTGTCCAAGAAATTTAAGAGCTATTTGGGGATTTCATGAGCTGACTCCATAGTCTCTTCATTGAAGTTTTCATATCTTTGTTTCTTAATGTATAGATGGTGGGGTTCAGAAAAGGAGTGATAACAGAGTCAAAAAGGGCAAGATATCTGTCCACCGGCAACGTGGGAAATGGCCACACGTAGACAAAGATACAGGGACCAAAGAACAAAATCACCACCGCAATGTGAGCTGACAGAGTGGAGAGGGCCTTTGCTGACCCCCCAGAAGAGTGCTGCTGGACAGTGATCAGGATGACAATGTAGGAAATGATGAGAATGCAGAAG
>NW_025400014.1:0-1921 GCF_016433145.1 Gracilinanus agilis
ATCCAGCGGGCAGGCTGGGGGAGATGCCCGAAGGGATGCGCGGAGGGCTGAGCGGGCTGGGTAGGCTGCTCGGCCCACCCGTTCTCGGGCCCCAGTGCAGCCCCAGCCGTCCCGCGCGCCCCCTGGCGGCCTGGGTCCGGGGCCGCCCCGGCAGCTCCCCCCGCAGGCGGCTCACGGAGCTGCCCTGTGCTCTGCTCTGCCCGTCTGCAGGAGAACGGCCATGTGAAGAGCAATGGAGACGTGCCCCCCAAGGCCGAGGCCGAGGCCGAGGCGACCCCCCCGGGTCCCGCCGAGTCCACCGACGCTGCCAGGGCCAGCGGCGACGCCATCGAGTCCACGAGCCCTGCGGCACAGAGCCCAAGCGGCGAGGCCAAGGCTGAGGGGCCGCCCAAGGAGACGCCCAAGAAGAAAAAGAAATTCTCCTTCAAGAAGCCCTTTAAGCTGAGCGGCCTGTCCTTCAAGCGGAACCGGAAGGAGGCGGGGGGCGATTCAGCCGGCTCCTCGCCCACTGAGGACGGGGTCGCCGAGGCTGAGGCTCCGGGTAGCCAGGGGTCCCTGCAGGAGGCCGCGGAGGAGGCAGCCGCTGGCGCCGAAGTCGCAACAGCCCCGGCCCAGGGGGACCAGGCAGACAACAGAAAGTTGGAGGAGCCGGCCCCCCAGGCGGCCGCCGAGGGCACCCCAGCCCCGGAGCAGAGCCCCACGCCAGGCGGGGAGCAGAAAGAGTAGCCCTCCATCTACCCCATAACCCCACCCCGGGAGAGGGGCAGGTGGGCATCTCCCGAGTTCAAAGACTGTGCACCCCCACCGCTGGGTCAGCCACTCGACCTGGTGCCCGGCCTGCCTCCCGAGTCCAGCTCAGATCTCTAGGCAGAGCTGCCCCCCCCCCCCCCGCCCCTGCTCCTGGACTGTCTCTCGTCCCCTCCAGCATTCCCTCTTCCCTATCCAGTCCCTCCCCCTCGCTCCTCCGCAGTCCCTTGTTAGTTTAGTGGAGTGAGATGCTCAGACCAGCCCCAGCTCCAGGCCCTGCTCCTACCCCTTTCACTGGTGAGCCCTTCTCTTTCTTCCCCAATAGGTTTGCTGTCGCTCTTCTCAGTCCCTGAGGCTGAAGTGGGGTGTTTGGCCATCTTCCCTCAGCCCTTGAGGGCTGGGCTCATTGGAAGGATTTTGTGCTGGCCCCTGCCAGCCCCGCTGGTTTGGAAGGGAAGCTAACTTGGTTGGGTTTTTATAAATGTCTTGCTCAGTTTCAAACTCCAGCTTTGTGCGCCTGCTGTGTGTTCCTTTTGACTTTGTAGGGGAGCTGAAGGGTTCTGGGGGGAGGGGGATCTGTATAATGTGAAGCAACTTATTGTTTTGTCTCATTTTTCTTCATTTGTAAATAATTTTTAATGGCCAAACTAAACTTGTGACTTTTTCTAACTGCTAAAACCAACCTCCCATCTGGGGTTTTAACTGTAACATTTGGAAAAGGAATAAATGTCAGGCCCTGTTGTGACGACTTAATGAGTACTGTATTTGGAAGAGGGTGCCATCCTGGTGCCACCTGATCTTAGTGACTCAATACTCAAAAGCATTCTGCATTGAGGACTACTCTCAGCTCAATGCTATTGAGGGTTAGTCCCAGGCCTAAGTGGTCCCTTTGAGAGTTTAGCTCAGTTCCTTGCCATCAGAAAGGCCAGCCAATTCACAAAGAAATAAAAATATCCGTTTTATTACAAAGATTTTTTTCAAAAAACAAAAATAATTTCAAAATGGAAACCACACCATAGATCCCACCCAGACCACTCACACACACAAACCCTAGTCAATATTGGTGGGCCCCTGACCAGGGATAAATGGGGAATATTTGATGGTACACATGAAAGGGCAGCCAGATGCCCTTAACCTAGAGTCTGCTGAGGTACAGGAGCACAAGGTGCCCCCT
>NW_025400015.1:0-4968 GCF_016433145.1 Gracilinanus agilis
AAAAAAATATTTTGGAACATGTGAGTTCTTTTCCTTTTTCCCTGATCTCCTAGGGAAGCAGTCCCAACAATGGTAATTGCTGGGTTTATTAATCAATGTTTCTTGATTGATTTTGTTTCTGCATAGCACCATGAATAGGACCGGGAACACAGTAGGTACACATACTGAGGATTGTATTTCTGGTACTCTAGTCAAAGCCAGTGTTTTGGATTGGATGAGCCAGGGGACTGTGATTACCTGGTGTAATGAAGAAAGGATGAGATCTGGGCTCTGGTCTAACTCACTGTATAACATTGGACAGGCATCCTTCTCTTTCTGGATCTCTGTTGTCTCATCTGTAAAATAAAGGAAGCACAATGGGAAAAGTGATGGATTTAGAGTCAGGAGCCCTGGGTTTGAATCCTGAATACCATTTAGTATCTGTGACCTTAGACAAGCCATATATCTCTAGGCCTCAGTTTCCTCTTAAAAAATTAAAAATTTGGATTAGATGATTTCTAAGTTTCCTTCCAACTCCAAAGCTACAATCTAAGGTCTAAATCTATGATTTAGGAATCTATGAGATATTCCTATGGAATGTTTTACCAACGTTATCTACCAAGAGGCTCACCAGGTGATTAAAAAATTTTTGTTTAACCCTTGCCTTCCATCTTAGAATCAATAATACATATTGATTCTAAGGCAGAAGAGAGGTAAAGGCTAGGAAATGGGATGTTAAGTGACTTGCCCAGGGTTACAAGCTAGGAAGAGTCTGAGATCAGATTTGAATCTAGGACCGCCATCTCTATGCCTGACTCTCTGTGATTTCTTGAAGTCACTTTCAGTTCTAGGATCTAAGGGGTTTTGTTTGTTTGTTTGTTTCTATGGAAATGGATGCCATGGTTCCAATTCCATAGCTCTCATATTAATGCAGTATTAAAAGCTCTAAAATAAGTAATTAGAAGACCTGAGTTCTAGTCCTGCCTCTGTCACTCACTCACTGTATGCCCTAGAAGAAATCATTTCTCTTTTTTAGTCTTCGGTTTCCTCCTTTGGAAAATGATAGGATCAGACAATTTCCAGGATCCCTTTCATATCAAACATTCTCTGCTTTATGGTCTACTCTCATTTCGATATGCCTTGTCCCAAGGCTTCTTCTAGCACTGAAGTCCTATGATTCAAACTTTTCTTCCTCTCCCAATACAGATGCCAAAGGGCTGAGTGACCCTGGCAAAATTAAGCGGATGCGGTCACAGGTGCAGGTGAGCCTGGAGGACTACATCAATGACCGGCAGTATGACTCTCGGGGCCGGTTTGGGGAATTGCTGCTGTTGCTGCCCACCCTCCAAAGCATCACCTGGCAGATGATTGAGCAGATCCAGTTCATCAAACTCTTTGGTGTGACCAAGATTGACAACTTGCTGCAGGAGATGCTGCTGGGGGGTCTGTTCGAGTCCCCACTCCTACTCCCCGCCACCTAGAGGGAAGGGAGGTTTAGCTCTCAAGATCCCCTCTCAAGTTGTCCTGGGCATTGGCCCCAGAGTAGACCTGGAGGCCTTATGGAATCAGAAGTTAGACGGGACCTTAGAACACCAAGGTTCAGAACTGGAAAAGACTTTAGAACACAGAATGTCAGAGCTGGAAAGGACTTTAGAGCACAGAATATCAGAACTGGAAGGGACCTTAGAACACAATATCAGAGCTAGGAAGGGCTATTAGAACAAAGAATGTCAGAGCTGGGAGGAACCTTAGAATTTGGGGTAGGAAGTTTTGAGAACACAGATTGTCAGAGCTGGAAGGAACCTTAGAACACAAGGAATGTTATATCTGGAAGGGGTCTTAAGGATAATCTAGTTCAAACCCCTCATTTAACTGAGAAAAACTGCATCCAAGAGAATGAGAGTATTATTCAAGCTTATTTAGCTATAAAAACCATGTATCTCATTTAATTCTCAGAATCTTACTATGAGAGGAATAGGGCAGATATTAAGTTCCATCTCAGTAGACCATGTCTTATGACCTAGCATTCCTAATTTTGCTCTCTCCATCCTCAGGGTCTTCCAGTGAAGCACCCCATGCTCACCACCCTTTGCATCCTCACTTGGTGCCAGAGAACATGGGCACCAATGTGATAGTCGCCAATACCATGCCTGCCCAGATCAGCAATGGACAGATGTGTGAGTGGCCCCGTCCTGGGTGGCGGACAGGTGGGCAGCCAGGGTTTCTTCTGGGGAGAGGGAGAGGTGGGGAAGGGAAATCTCAAGGAGCTAGGGCTGAATGTCCTGGGTTGTGAGTTAGTGGCAGGACCCTACTCTATTCTCCAGGGTGGAAGAGAGGAAAAACAAGGTGGTCTACTACATACTTGGGCTCAGTTTCCCCAAAGCCAAGCCTTGAATGAGATAAGATAGCTTCTAATCTCTCAGAAGAGAATGGGAGGGTTACACACCCTCCCTAGCAAACTGGGTCACAAAATAGTGATTGGGTTACTGCTGCTTTTTCTCCAAATAGTAGGTTTTTCCTAGTCATATGCTTTGGATTGGGGTGAGAAGCCTGGCTCCCTTGCTCAGGCTAGAAGAAGAGATAATGATGTTGAGAGTGGGGGATAGGGGTTGGGGCATGGGAATGTCCTAGAACATAAAGAAAATATTCCATTCAGGGACTTACTACCTTTTGTTTCCAACCCCTTCGCCCATGAGCCCTGATAGAATCTTGGGCTTCTGGTGTTCAAAAAATTCTTAGAACAAAGAATGTTAGAACTAGAAATAAGCACCAGGATTATTTAGTCCAGTACCCTTATCATACAGCTTTGGAAGCTGAAGCCCAGGATTAAGGGGAAGGGCAATGACTTGCCTCTAAGTTAGTGCCAAGACCAGGCCTAGTATCAGCGTCTTTTAACTCACACGTCCAGGTTTTTTCACATTACTCTCACTGCCTCCTATGTCCAGAGGCTTTCTTTTGTCTCTCAGGGACCCAGAAGTGGTCCCACTCTGACTAAGCAGGTGGTATTTGTCTCTTTGTCCTTCCAGCCACTCCTGAGACCCCACAGCCCTCTCCACCAGCCAGCTCAGGGCCTGAGCCCTACAAGCTCCTGCCAGGAGCCATCGCCACAGTGGTCAAGCCTCCTTCATCCATCCCTCAGCCCACCATCACCAAGCAGGAGGTCATCTAACATGGGGCCAGAGGGGCCAGGTGAAGACAGCCAGACACTGCCTCTCCCCAGCCTGGCTTTGTCCTTCCCTGGCCTCCAGAAGGACTGGCCCCCTCAGAACTCCCAGTGGTCTTGGTGAAATAGGATATAATAATGAGACTTGCCCTAGGACCATAAAGGCATAATGGGGAGCAAGGCTCAGGCTGAGGGCTCCAGCTACTGACTTGTGTGCCTTAATGCAATCCTCCTATTTTGGGGAATATAGAGGGAGGTTGGGAACGATCACCTTTAGTGGAGTTTAGTTGTTTCTCAACACTTTCTCCCCATCCAATCAGTTTCTTCATCTCCTAACTCTGCACCCAAACAGCTGCCACCTCCCCCTCTTGGGATTTTTTTAGAATCACCAGTGAGGTCATCCACTTTGTCTTCCCCTTTGAAGACTAAAAACCCTGAGACTCAGAGCCATTTGGGAAGAGAATGAGCCAGGCCAGGACTTTCTGCCTATTCTTACTGCCAACCCAGTCCCAGTCTCCCCAAGGACTTCCATTCAGAAGGAACCTTCCTCTCCATGCTGGAGAAGACTCAAGACAGAAGTGGTGATAGAATACTCAGTCATTTGACAAAGTTTATGAAGCATCTACTATATCAAGCTCTGTGCCAAGCACTGTGTGGATCATGAATGAAGAAGACACAGCCCCATACTTCATGAGTTTGGCTTGGGGGGGGGGAGGTGTGGAGAAGACTGGTTGGGAAGGCAAGAAACAGAGGCATAAAACACCTTGAGAATAATCCAAGGTAATAAAATATAGTAGGAATCCAGGGAAAGGAAAAGATCACTGTGGATTGAGGGGTAGCCTGGCAGGGCTTCACAGAGAACAGTTTTGGATTTTTGTAGATGAATAGAGAAGACATTCTAGTTCAAGGGAAAAGCCTAAGCAAAAGTACAGAGGTAGGAATTTATTCTTTGTGATGAGACCAAATACATTCAGGCACAGTGAGTCATGATCTTAGGTAAAGTGAGGCTAATTGATGGAGAACCTTGAAAGTCAGTATAGACTTGATTTGTTGGTATTGCAGATTCTTCAGCTGGAGAGGGAACAAGGGTTGCCCTCAATTTAAAGGAGTTCTCAAGGCAATAAAATCAGCAGTTTCTCTCTGCAATTCTGTTATTTCCCCTCATAATGGAGAGATGACCAAAAACTATGGTTTCCCTCTCAATTTTTGACCCATCCTAGGGCTCAATTAGCCTCATATCCAGGCTAGAATCCATAATCCTTTTCTCCCAACTCATTCTCTTATCAGGGAATGTTGGGATGGGAGATTGGCAGGTTGGTTCAGAGAGCTGATTGATTCTTGGAGGCTTCCTAAAGGCTTTCACCCTGTTATATGGTGCTCAGGGGCTGAAGGTGCTACAAATGTAGAAATATTTAGGAGATTAAGTCCCCAGGAAGAGGCCACTGACTAGTCAGAACCATAGAGAAGTAACCTCAAAGCTAGAGATGATGGGTAGAAAGGGACTTCTCCAACTGGTTACACCTTCCTTAGGAGTATCTTTCAAAGGATCTCAGAATGTCAGAGCTGGAAAGGACCTCAAGGATATGTCAACCCTCTCATTTTAGAGAGGACAAGAAACTTGTCCACCATCACATAGGTAGGCAGTGGCAGAACCCCTAAACTTCAAAGAAGACTTCCAGCAGTCAAGACTATAAACAAAATTGGCCCCCAGCCAAACTCTGAAATCTACAGCTTCCTCTGCCCATCTCTGTACTGCTTCCTCCTCTCAGGGGTGACTCCTCAGGACTTTTGAATAGCCGTGTGTTCTGCTGCTTTCTGCCTACTAA
>NW_025400016.1:0-6583 GCF_016433145.1 Gracilinanus agilis
ATAGGAAAATGAAATAAGTGGAAAAGAAATATTCATCCCTAAGCTAATAAATCTTACCTAATAGCCCCAAACTTTCTGATCTACAAGGATCTGTTCAGTCTCCAACAAAGTTCGAGCTACTCTATCTACCTCTCTATCTAAATTCCCCAAAAACCTATTCTTATCTTATCCTACACTAAAATTTAACTCATTCAGAAAAGAAGAGTAAGTTAGTTTTTCTTCTTAGCTGTCTAGTTGGAAACAACAGCACAAATTCTCCATAACCTTCTCTGAACTCATGGCAAACGAGCTGGGCTGGCAAAGATTTTTCTACCAGCAATCTCCTTCGATGTTATGGTTCGCTAGATCAATTTTGTCATTGCAAAGTAACTGAGAATTTCCTAGGTTTTGTCAAGCTGCCTTTGAGACTTCCTCATCACCTCAGGATCAGTCCCAAAATGCAAAGACAGTTGGGTAACTGTCTCCTAAGGCACTCTGAGAAAATTCTCTCACCCATAATTCCTCTCCAAAATTCCATTTAAAGAAACCTAACTTACCTCTCTTTATGCATTTATAAATCACTTATGTTATTTATCTCTATGTCCTAATGAATTCTTACTTAACTCCTAATTACCAAATATCCTACTATACTATCTAATCTAGCTCCATACACATGTTATATGTAAGCAAATATGTATACAAATATATATATATTCATATGTATCTATATTAGCTACATGTAAACCTTGTATATTACAAATTCTTATATGAAAAATTTGATACAAAGTATTTTTCAATATTATTCAGGCTTCTAATTTCTATGAATTAATTTTGTTTGTGAAATTTTCCAGTTTCATATACTCAGTTATCTATCTTATCTTTTTTAAGCCACCCCTAATCCATTAAGAAAAAAATGACCTATCCTTGACTCTCTATATGCCTCTGCTTCTTTTCTATTTTTTAAAATGATATGATCTTTAATATTAAGGTAATATACTGATTTTTAATTTATTGTAGCATGTGGTATAAAGTCTTCATCTAATTTCTACCAGACTACTTTCCAGTTGTTTTAACAGTTTTTTAAATGAAGCAGGGTTAGATTTTCCAGTTTTTCAAATTCTATTATTTCTGAATCTCTCTAGTCTTCTCCATTTATTTACATCTCTACTCTTTGACCAGTATCAAATGGTTTTAATTACTACTAATTTTATATTATAATTTGTAGTACTTTTCACCCTTCATCTCTGCTTTTTTTCATTTTCCCTTTGATATTCAAGGGAAATGTTTTCCTCCATGTGCACTTTTAATTATTTCATAGAGTACTGCAAGTTGTCTTTTTGACATTGTGACTGTTATAGTATTAAAACTGTAAATTCGCTTTTGAAATAATGTCATGTTTTTTAAAGTATGTCCTAAGCATTAACACTCTACATTCTTCCAGCCATTTGTTTTTAAAATTTGTTCATTGAGCACCTTGTAATAATATCCATACAAGAATTTAATATGTTTTTATAGATTGACCCCCAAGCATTTTCTGCATTTTGTAATAATTTTGAGTGGTGTTTACATTTTTGTTTTTGTCACTTGGATTTTGTCATTAATAGCATTTTTGTGTGTGTGGATTTATTTTGCAGCTTGAATCTTGGCTCAAGATAATGTGTCAGAATTTTTGCTGTTTCCCTAAATTTTCTAAGTAAGCCATCATGTTATTAACAAATATGGATAGCTTTAAATCCCTTTTTGTCTATCTTTAGCTCTTTAATATTTTCTCTTGTCCTATTGCTATTGCTACCATTTCTAGATCTATATCAAATACCCTAACCTCTCTGTTCCTCAATTTACTAATTTCTTATCATCTATTCCTACACCCAACCCCTGTAATCCTATTCTTTTTCCTCACTGTGATCTCTAATTCCATCATGCCTCAGTTCTTTCCCAGTACCCCTGTATTGCTTTCATTCTACCACTTCCCTATTTGATCCCTGACTATATTATTCTCTTCCTTTGTCTCATTGTCCTATTAAGGTTTTTTTCTCCCTTTTATTATGGATCTTGCCCATCCAAATCTTTGCCTTGAATAAGTCCCATCATCTCTTGCCATTCCTATGTACATTTTGCTGAATGAAGCTGTAGAAAATCATAAAACTATGCTGAGTCCAACACAAATTTGTTACATAATCTCAACTAGACCCTCAATGTGACAATGGAATAATTTCCACTTTTAATTCATTCACCATCCTACTCACCACAGTATCTTTTCCAAACCTTTTCATCTCTGCTTAAACCTTCCATGACTCTCCTTGTCCCCACTCTCTCAGATGAAAATTTTACCACTGAGAAAACTTAGGTCATCCTAATAGCCAACCCAGAGAATGATAAAGCAAAGGAGAACTATATGCCAATGTAATTAATGAATATTATTTGCAAAAAATTTAATAAGACCTTCTCAAATAGACTATAGAAATTTATATGAAAATTCATTTATTATAACTACATTGGATTACAATGGACTATTATTATGACTACATACCAAGAACCTAAGTATAGTTCAAAATTTGGAAAATAATAAACATAATTAACCAAATTAAACACATAAAACATCCAAAACTAAACAATTATCTCAATAGTGGCAGGAAAAAGTCTTTTTTTTTTTAACAAAGTGCAATACTCAGTGCTAAAATCTCTACAAAACATATGGACATAGGAAGACCTTTTTCATATTGTAAACAGGCTATCTAAAACCAAAAGCAATCATCATATACAGTGGGGATTATTAGTTTCCTTAATAAATACAAGAGTAGGGGCAGCTGAGTTGCTTGGTGGATTGAGACCCAGACCTAAAGGGAGGTCATGAGTTCAAATCTGACCTCAGATACTTCCTACCTGTGTGACCCTGGGCACTTAACCCCCATTGCCTAGCCCTTTACCACTCTTCTACCTTGGAACCAATACTATTATATTAGGATGATATTTGTCTCATCAAATGAATCTGATAGAGTGCTTTTCCTTTGTCAGTTTCTGAGGATAATTTGCACAGTACTGATAGTAATTATTCTTTCTAATTTTTGGTAGATTTCTTCTGTGAATCCACCAGAAGCCATCTTTCCTGCCTCTTGCATACAAGTTTTGTTTAATTAGATCTATTTTTTTTCCTTGTTTAAGATCTCTACTTGGTATTTAGTATGTTTCATTTTTAAATATCTCTTTCTTTTGTGTTGTCAATATAATTGTGCATAATAAGTGCTAATAATTCTTTTTTCTTATCATTTTGGGTTATTTTAGCTTGATCATTTGCTATTTTGTTGATAGGATTTTCTGCCCTCTTCCTTTTAAGTAAGTTGGTGAAAAGCTTACCAATTTTGTTAATCTTTTTTAAAAAACTTAGCTTTTCATTTTGCCACTTCTGTAGTCTTTTTGGTGCAGTGGATAGGGCCTGAGATACTGACTGTGTGTCCCTGGGCAAGTCATTTAACCCCCATGATCATACCTCCTGACCCCCCATATGCCATGAAATCTCCTCTCTGGGTTCATGCCTTCTTACCCTTCTGGATATCAGTTGCCCCCAGGAGTTGTAATTCTCTTTCTTATGAAGCAGGATTTTATCAGTAGAGGAACAATATTTTCTTAGATGTAGTGGTTTCTTTAAGCACCAAATCTCTGGATATTTGTATGGTTCCCCCATTCCCCATTATAGAATATTTCTTTTCTTCAAATGGATTATTCCCTAGTAGGAAACTATGCCTGCCCCACCCCTACTGAATTGAGACTTCCTTTTTCTTTCTTCCTATTTCAATTTTTTTTTTACACTTTGCCAATTTTCCTGTTGTACTTCTTCCTGAGAGAATATAGGTCTCATAGGAGTTTTTTTTCTTTTCAATGATTATTATTGACTTAATTAGGGTAAACCACACATTGTCTTCTATCTTCTTTTTTCCTCTTCTTCTTTTATGCAATTTCCTATACTTCAGTTTACTTACTCTATCAATCAACAAATATTTATTATATGCCAGACACTGTGTTAAGCAGTGGGGATGCAAAAAGGGGCAAAAGCTAGTCCTTGGTCTCAAGAAGCTTGCAACTTAATGGAGGACACAACATGCAAACAAATGTATACAAAATAAGCTATATACAGGATGAATAGGAAATAATCAACAGCGAAGGAATTCAAATTAAAAGGAATTGGGGGAATTTTGTAGTAAAAGTCAAAATTTTAGTTGTGACAAAGGAAGCTAGGGAGTTCAGTACATGGAGTAGAAGAGAATATTCTAGGCCTAGGGAAGAGATAGAGAAAATTTCCAAAGCTGAGAGAGGAAATGTCTTCTCCTTGGAAAAGCAGAGAGATCAGTGCCACTGAATCTAAGAAAGGTAAGAGGTTATGAATGAATTTGGATGCCAAAGTGAGCATTTTGTATTTGATCCCAGGGAAAAGGGAATCACTGAAGTTTATTAAATGATGGGTGAGTGGGGCAGTGATTTTACCAGAATAGGGGATGGATCACAGGTGGGGAGAGACTTGAGGCAGGTAGACCCTTAAGCAGGCTATTACAATAACCAAAGCTTTAGGTGATGAGGGCCTGTACTATTGTAGCAGCATTTGCAAAAGTGAAAATGATAGCCTGTGGCAACAAATTAGAGTATGGAGAAGGAAGTGAGGAATATTGAGGAGTTAAGGAAGACTTCTGGGTTCTGAGCATGAGGGTCTTCAAGAATGGTGTTGCAATCTATAGTAATATGGAAGATGTGTGTATAGGAGAGACATTAGGGGGAAAGATAATGTTATATTTTGGATATACTGAGATCCTAGACATCCAGTTCAAGATGTCTGAAGGTCATTAGAATATGATATGAGAATCATCAGCATGGAGATGGTGATTAAATCCAGGGAACTGACAAGATCACCTAGTGAAATAATATAGAGGGAAAAGAGATAAGAATCCAGGACAGAACCTTGAGAGACAATTATGATTAGAGGTGTGCACTGGAATGAATCAGAGATGCCAGGGGATGAAAAGGGGAGAAATTGAGTGGTCATATCATGAAGGGTATATATTGATCTGCATGAAAGAAGTTCAAGCTCTTGGGCCGTGTTCTTTTACCCCACTTTTTTGTCCTGCTCACTTGTTTGCATCCATTTGGATTATGGAGGGAGTCAACTGCCTAGAGTTTAGATTGTCTTGAGCAGTCAATTAGTAACTCTCTCTCATCCTCTCTATTCTCCCAGTTATGAATGAAGGAAAAACAAAACCCTATTAAAAACCTGTATAGTAAACCAAAAGAAATTTCTATTCTGGTTGTGTCAAAAAGGTTTCATTTTGCTCTTTTGACTCCTTTACCTTTCTTTCAGAAGGTAGGCGGCATATTTCATATTAATATTCCAAAATCATGGTTGGTCATTATGTTGATCAGAATTCCTAATGCTTTCAAAGTTGTTTGAATTTATAAATTGTAGTAACTTTTCTTCTGGTTTTACCAACTGGACTCTGCATCAATTCATACACATCTTCCCAGGTTTTTTCTGAAATCATCCTCTGTATTTTTTTATAGCAAAATAGTGAAAAACCATTATGAATTCAGACATTTCTTAAGTTATTGCCACTTCTGAGTTTCTAATTGCCTGCCACCATTAAAAATTTCCATAAATATTCTTATATATTCTTTTTTGTTAAACTTCTTTTTATATATTACATGTCAGTACAGTTTTCAATAATCATTTTCTGACATTTTTTTCAATTCATCCAATCCTTCTCTAAGACAGCAAGTAATATGATATTAAGTTGTACATGTGATTATACAATTCGTATTTCCATGTTAATCATATGAAAGAAAACCCATATCACTTACACTGGAGAAAAATTTCACCCTAGACAATATAAAGTACTTAGGAATCTATCTGCCAAGACAAACACAGGAATTATACGAACACAACTACGAAACCCTTTCCACCCAATTAAAACTAGATCTAGGGGCACTAAGACCGCAAGGCATTCATTTCCTCCTACGGTTGATGCAGAAGCCGAGAGAGGAGGAGAACCCCAGACTCCGGAGAAGGAGAATAGGAAGGGCAGGAAAAAGCAATGCTAAATCCTGGATACAGCTGAGAGAGACAGAGAGAGACAGAGAGGCTGCAAAGGGAAAGGGAGAAATTGGGGGGTGGGTGGGGGAAGGACCGCAGAGAATACTAGAAAGGGGGGAAAAGGCTTTTTGCAGATAATTTACATATTTTTATATAGAATACGCAGGGACTCAGAGAACCAGTTCCAATGAACATGTCAGTGTTGACTTTGCAAGAATATGAATTTGAAAAGCAATTCAACAAGAATGAAGCCATCCAGTGGATGCAAGAGAACTGGAAGAAATCGTTCTTGTTTTCAGCTCTGTACGCTGCCTTTATATTCGGTGGTCGGCACCTAATGAACAAGCGAGCTAAGTTTGAGCTGAGGAAGCCCCTCGTGCTATGGTCCCTGAGCCTTGCAGTCTTCAGTACATTCGGTGCTCTTCGAACTGGTGCTTATATGGTGTACATTTTGATGACCAAAGGCCTGAAGCAATCAGTTTGCGATCAGAGTTTTTACAATGGACCTGTCAGCAAATTTTGGGCTTATGC